>NW_027202574.1:0-87500 GCF_024711535.1 Dipodomys merriami | reverse complement strand
AGTCACATAAGCACACATACGATATAAAACCAGCACTGTATTCCAGAAAGGAGCTCCTCATTCACGTAGTTGTTTCACTTCAGAATTCCTAGATGAAAGCCTACAGAAGGTGCAAGATATAGCACAGAGTGTTTTGTATTCACATTCTGGGTTCATTCTGGGTTCTCATGGACAAGCTCTTGTAGTGCACCCAGCTTCCCTACCAAGGAGGACACTTCTAGCCATCTCCAGTCACCTGCAAAACCACAACAATGTCCAGCCAGACAGTATGTTTCCAAAAGCCCAGCCATAACAACTCCTTTGTCATTCTGTGAGCCCACAATGCTTTGCTCTCTCTCCTACATTTCTGTGTCTATATTCTTTGCAGTTATTCTTATTTTATAAGCCAACACTGTAGTACCCCAATACTTTCCTATAGTTCATAGTACTTTCTATTGAACTTCCCTCTTGTTTAAATTACTGGGTGGATTCTTTCCCCTGACTAATCTGTGACTGATACACCATCCAAAGCCATCTGTCTTCTAAGGACTATTAAGACTGGCTCTTAGCTTTACATTTCCTGATAGAATGGAGATCCATGTCTTATATCTTTGCAGCCAGGACACTTTTAGCCAAGGGTCAATACTATGAAGATTAACGACTGCTTTAGTGCACAGAAGTATTTAATAAGGTCTTTTAAAACATAATTTTAAGGCATTTCTCTTCTGGTCTATTTTCCAGAAAACAAATTCTTTAGTATTAGGTCATTTAGAACCTGATTGAAGACTGTACAGAATGGAAATTGGTGCCTGTTCATGATATACTAAATATCTTGCAAGAACCCCATGTTTATGTATATATATAGAGAGATAGAGAGCATTTATACAATCCATGTATATATGTATATGTGTATATATATGTATGTATGTATGTATATATATATATATATATATATGTGTGTGTGTGTGTGTGTGTGTGTGTGTGTGTGTGTGTGTGTATGTACGTATGTATAGTGATATAGTGCAAGTGCAAGCCAGGAGATCTAAGCAGTGTTGTGGCCTGGGCAGAGACTAGAACACAGTTGGTCAAGAAAATTTACAAGTTTTACATAAATTTATTATAAAATTTAAAGTTTTCTTTTCTTTTTTTTTACTTTTTTTAAGTGTTGAAGATGTTGTTTTAAGAGTGTCAGAATTTAGGGACTGTTTTAGAATGTGAGAACGTTTACCATGGTTTAAAATACTAGAGGATGTTCGTTTATTTGTTGTTCTTCTGGTATTAGTGCTTGGACTCAGTGTCTCATAATCTCTTAGCCTTTTCACTTAAAGCTGGCACTCTGAGGCTTGAGCTAAAAATCCACTTCTGGATTTTTAAAGTAGCTATTTGGGAATAAAAATCTCACAAACTTTTCTGCCCTAGCTAGCTTCAAATCACAATCCTAAGATTTCGGCCTCCTTTATACTGAAGATAACAGGAATGAACCCAACATTGCTTGGAAAAAATAACGTTTCTTATTAAATGATGTTTCATATTTCCTCTCCTAAGAGTATTGGTAAACTGAATATATCATTAGAGAGGAACATTGAATTCCCCATCCAAGATCACAAAATCAGCTATCAATATTGCTGCAATCAGAACCATAGTTATTTGAGGAAAATCTTCAGTCCTGAAAGTTAACAACAACAACAACAAAACTTTCCAAACTATTAGCAAGTATATGTCTATAGCAAATCCATTTGTCAATGTCATATTCATCACCAAGGCCTGGACTCTTGTCCAAGATCATATATAGATTTTATCACTTTTGATTTTCCACTCAAAGTTGTAGCTCTACCACTTGAATCACACTGCTACTTCTTGGCTTTTGTGTTGGTTAACTGGAGATGTGTCTCTTGAGCTTTTCTGTTAGACTTTGTGGAATATTATGGTCATCAGAATGTAAATGAAGTAGAGATGCTAGGATTAATTCTGAACATATTTTCTGCATGTTCCATGTTCTTTTTCTATGAAATTTGGGCATTGAAATCCTCCAGTGGTTTTAAATAGAGACCATTTTCAAGTTGGTAAAAGTCGTGATCATTCCCATTTTGGACACACAATAAGTGTAAGTTGATACAGATGTAGAAGAAATACTTCACCTTTTCAAATAAAGCATATCTGGTTAACTCAGTAAGTTTTGATATCATGGTAGTATCACCTGTAGTCAGAGATCACATTTCAAGGGTAAAGTAAGAACACATGGTGTATTCTGTCTGGTATCACTTCTTGTGGTGGTGGTGGTGATGATGGATGTGTTTGAGCTAAGCGACTTAATTTCTGACTCAGCTTTCTTTCTTTCTTTATTTTTTTTATTGTGAAAATACTGTACAGAGGAATTACAATTACATGGGAAGATAATGAGTACACTTCTTATCAAGCATTGTAGACTCCTCCTTTATTTCCCCTTCCCATCCCTTCCCATCCTCCCCAACGCCCCCCCATCGTTCCTGCCTCCCCCCCGCCCAAAAGTTGTAAATTTCGTTTTCAACATAACAACTTGTACATCTCATTGTTGCAATGTCTCCACCTGTATCCCTATGGAAACGATTTGTTTTTCACCTTCCCCTCCAAAAATTATACCCACATCAAATACAGTGAAAGCTGGGATTATACTGTAGGGGAGGGACATAAAAAGCAACAAAGAAATAATCTTATAAATGCGTTAGAAAAAATCACATTGACTCAGCCTTATTGTTCATGGCTGAGGCTCATAGCTAGAACCATCACAAGCATTTTGCTAGTTCATCAGAGATGGAGAGTCATGCGGTCTTATTCCTATACAGGCTTTGAACTTCCCTCCTCCAGATATCTGCCTTTGAGTACCTAGCATTATGAAAACATGACCCACTGTGGCCTAGTTTTAGTTTAATTTTATAATGCACCAGTCAATAATGATGAATTCTGGGTTCAAAAAAGGGGAACAAAATTCGATAAGTATATTTTATTGCGTTTATCCACAAATGACTTTCTTCTGCACTGGGTAATGGGAATCACAGCAAGATGTCAATTATAACAAAGAATAGAAAACTTTGGCAGGGAAATTTGTAAAATGTCACATCAGGTAGGTCTGCTTGCTAATAACTTTTCAACTTTTAGTAATGTAGATCCACGAGTTAAAACATCATCAAGTTTAAGGGAAAATTTAAATTTATCAGTTCATAAAAAAGACTTTTCTTTTTACTTTTTTTCAGTGGTAAAGTGCTTGCCTTGCATGCCTGAGGCCCTGGGTTCGATTGGTCAGCACCACATAAAAAAAGACTTTCCTAATGAAGTTCCTCTGATATTGTTATTAGAATATGTGGGTAGATAGCTACCACAGGGTTCATTGTGTAATTTGGATAATATGATGATATTTTCTCTTTCCTGTGAGCTTGTGTCTACTTCAATATTGCCCCCATATCACTCATACATGTATCGTGAGTATGTAGAATGCTTCATTTGTTTATGATGTTTAAGAACATGCACAGGTTTAATATGCTAGAAATTGCCTTTAAATCTAAAAATCAGATTCATTTTCAGATTTTCAATGCCTTTGCAGTTAATCCTTATAAATTGCATATATTATTAACTCCAGTGCATGATAATACATTTGGGATGGATTGTTAACACAAAGATAGGTTGGGGTAATCCATGTTCAAATCAACTCAGTTTCCTCTCACACACAATAACATCTTTAATTTGCTAGACACTGGGTGAAAAGTAGGTTCAGTTACAACTTGGTGAGAAACTTCTTTAGTGGGAGTAATGAAGATATATTTCTATGAAATTTACCTGTAAGAGTTTTGACAAGTTCCCATCACAATGCTCAGATTTTAATAATTTCTGACATCCGAGGAAAAGAGATGCTCCCAAAATATCTTGTTCTTGGCAAGAATGGGCTTCTGGTTAAGAAAAACGGTGCCACTATTGTGTGATTTGAAATAGGGAAAGGATTTTTTGAAATCCCAGCCTCTTCTTGCCTTTCTGTCATGTATTAGGAAAGTCAAAACTGAAAATTTTGGAGGAGAAAGGAAGACAGAGAGGAAGAGAGAGAAAGAGAAAGAGAGAGACTGGGGTGATGGTTCTGGGACGGAGAAAACAGAGGGAAACGGAAAGCAAGAGAAACTTAGGTATAAAATACAAAGCAAATATCTTTACAGATACCTTTCAAACCTACCACAGGGTTTGGGTATAAGTGATTGATGGTGATATAACAAAGGCTATATAACAGCAAGGTGTTTTATTTTCCCCAAATCCAGCAGGGGGGAATAAATAAAACAAATAAATAAAACAAGAATATAAAAAGTAAAGAACTTTTAATACCTACAAGTACAGCAAAGATGAAATAGATCTTAATGCCCAGCCATATAAATATAAATCCTCATACTACTGGCGTTTTTTACTTGTATTCTATGTACTTGATGTATTTGTCTTTTTACAAAAATTTAAGAGACACTAAGAGCCAGGTTCAGAAAATATGTATGAATTTTTAATCCAATATAACAATTTTCAGACTGACAATTTCAAAGAATTATATAATCATAATTACTACATGGAGTGAACAAATTGGACATCATGAATTAAACATACAGGTAAGGAGAGAGACAGTAACAGTAGAAAGAATTTTTAAAATATCACTGACGATATTAGTATAAAACAGAAAACAAAAGACTTTGATGAACTCATCAGTGTAGTGGGAAAAATACATATGAAGATATCAGTGAGCTTAAAGACTTTTCAATAGACAGTTACCAATCTGAAATTGAGGAGATAGAAAAAGGAATGAATTAAAAGAAATAAAATATTCAGCATCTATGTGATAATTATTGAAGGTATCATATATGTATAATGAATACTAGAGAAACAAGAATACAAAGGCCAGAACAGCTGATCAAATGATAATAGTTGAAAATTAAACAAAATTTATATGAAATTCCAGAAGCTTACAGAAAACAAAGCAAAATATTTTAAAAAATCATATTTTAATGGCAGAACACCAACAGCAGAAATAAAAAAGTTACCCACCATACAGTGAGACCATTGGCAGATATTCATAGCAGCATATCAAAAAGGAACAATCACTATGTGCACATGTTCTTATAAAATAATATTTAAAGAAATGAATTCCAAGAGATGGAAATGAGATTTTTGGTGTTGGTGCTGCTGTTTTTGTTATTTTCCTTTATTTGTCATTTGAAGGATGGGGGGGCACAGAAAAGGTGGGACAAAGGGAGAACAAATGCAGCAGTGGTATTCATTAGACAGTATGTAGAAAATGAACTGACTGTCCCTCAATAGATGAATAGATCAAGAAAATGTGATATATGCTGGGTGCCGGTGGCTCATGCTTATAATCCTAGCTACTCAGGAAGCTGAGATCTGAGGATTGTGTTCAAAGCCAGCCTGGGCAGGAAAGTCCTTGACACTCTTATCTCCAATAAATCAACAGAGAAACCAGAAGTGGCATGTAGTTCAAGTGGTAGAGCTCTAGCCTTGAGCTGAAGAGCTAAGGAACAGTGCTCAGGCCCAGAGTTCAAGCCCCATGACCAACCAAAAAGAAGATATATATGAATTCAATGCTTCTATCAGAAAGAATGACACGGTCCCATTTGGAAGGACTTGGAAAAAAATCATATTAAGTGAAATAAGCCAGACCCAAAAGAACATAGGTCCCATGGTTTCCCTTATGTGTAATAAATAGTATACATCTAGGATAATCTTAGCAGATGAACAGAATAGCTCAATAGCTATGTACATATGATCATATAAGATGATGCTAAGAAAAATGAATCCCAAGATATGGGCACAGGAGGTTTTTCTTTGTTGTTGTTGTTTTTTTAATGTACTATGTGGATTTTTTTTTGTTTCTTTTACATGTACTTTCCCCTATGGTATAATTCCTGTTGTCACTGTATTTGATTTTGGTACCCTGGGTATTGTATAAATGTTTATGTCAATTAGGGAAGGGTAACAAAAAATGGTGAGTCAAAGGACAAAGATGAGAACCAATTCAACCGTGATACTCACAAAACCGTATGTTGGAAATGTTCTGTACAACTTTGGGGGAGGGCTTGGGGGAAGGGAAAGCAGGAGAAAAATGAAGGCAGGAGTAAAAAGTTAGCAAGAAATATACTAACTAACTTACTTATGTGACTGTAACCCCTAGGTACAACACCTGGACAATAAAATTTAAATTTAAATTAAACTGAAACTGTGAGTAGGGATGGGAGAGAAAAACTGGGAGAGAGCAAAGGAATGGCTGGCAGAGTTCAAAAGGAAATACATTTATTATCTGACTTACATAATTATAACTTTACCTGTACAATACATCTGTGTATTAGCTGAACAGTAATAATAAAATATATTTTTAAGAGAAAAAGAAAGACTGTCTGGTTCTAACACAATGTCTCTTAGCTGTGGTGAGTCAGAGGGAAAGTGGAAGAAAAAATGAGGGAGGGGTAAAAATGCTTGACAAGAAATGACCTCACTACCTTACTTATGGAATTATAAAGCCTCTTTGCATCACCTTTACAATAAAATTAAATTAAATTTAAAAAAAGAAAGAAAAATCACACATAGTGGAGCCTTACTTCAGAGGGACAAAGATAAAGATTTTATCAAAATCTTCTATATTTTTCCAAGCAACAATTAAATGGAGGAGAATATTTAAAGTATGGAAGAAAGACATAACAAAATAGAGCAAAACTAAAAAAGAAAGAGAAGTTTAGAATCTCATATTCAACAAAATTCTTATGAGAAGAAAACATTGTCGGGCATAAGAGAACAATAACAAAAAAAAAGTGATTTTTTTTTCTTTGTGTGTTGTGGGGCTTGAACTCTAGGCCTGGTTACTGTCATTGAGCTCTTCAGCTCAAGGCTAGAACACTACCACTAGAGCCACAGTGCCACTTCTGGCCTTTGTTTTTGTTGTTGTTGTTGTTTTTGTTTTTACTGTTTATATGGTGCTGAGGAATCCAACCCAGGGCCTCATGTATTGGAGGCAAGCACTCGACCACTCTGAGCCACCTTCCCAGCCTCAAAAGTGAGTGAACTTTGTCCTTCATCTTCCCAGATTCATCCATCAAAGTTTTTCAGAAGGAATAAAGAAAGGAGTCATCTTAAATGTCTTTCAAGATGATCTTGGTAATTCTAAATCACTTTTGATGAAATGACATTGTTTAGTGTGACACAATTCAATGAATGGACAGTCATGGTGTTAGTGACCTCTTCTGGAGAGATTATGTGTAAATAAATCTCAATCCCTATTAGGTTGGAAAAGCTCATGACCAACAACGTCTGCAGAATCCCACTCCCAGCTAGTCTTTTAGATGATTGTCCATTGCTCCCCTTAGAGTTCATTATCAAATTTGAACCATGAAGCCTTGTATTTGCCCTGGTTACTAGCCTCGAATTCACTGGTTAGAATCCTAGCTGAGGCCATTCTTGATCATCCTTGTCTATAGTTTTCACGCGTTCACAGCTGGAGAGTATTCACTATGTTTAGTCCTGCAAATTAGACTCTGACTTTCCAGTATAAAATTACAAATTTGTTTCTTTTCACATGTTGTCATAAATTTCTTATAAGGACCCAAATAATAGTCATCCCTGGGCAAATGAGTCCATCAACAATGAGGAGAGGACTCTGGAGGTAGTTTGGATCTTAAAATATTAAAAATAGCATTTTTGCTTAGATGCCTTTCTGAATAAATCTAATTTAAAATAAACTAAGTATAAAACTGGGCACTGGTGGCTCATACCTGTAGTCCTAGCTACTCAGGAGGCTGACATCTCAGATCATGACTCGATTCCCACACAGGCATGTAAATCTGTAAGCCTCTTATGTGGCTGCAATGGTAAAGCACTAGCCATGAGCATAAAATTTAAGGAACAATAACACTGAGTCCCTGAGTTCAAGTCCCATTACTGAAATAAATAGATTAGTAAATAAAATAATTTATTAATCAACTAAATATAGCTACTCTGTGGCTGTACATTTAAGAGACAATTTTCTAAACATTCCAGAGAGAACATGAGATGAAATAAAGTCATATATGTTGATGCTTGGTTTTGTTATCAATGCCATGAGAATGTATCAAAGAGTTTGATCTAGAATAAATGAGTATATTGATTGAACTCTATTATTCCTGACAACTGAGATGACAGTTTGAATATCTGGTGAATGAAATCATGTATTGATTCTTATCTAAATGACAGGTGTTCACTTTTCAAAAAGGAAGATGAAGATGAGAATTTTTTAGTTGGATTGAGGGCAGAACATATTTTGGGAAGTTGACACACAAAATATCAATCAATAGACTATCTTTTAAAGAGTTTCCTTAGGACAATAAAATATATGTAGGGGTAGCAGAGTAACATGTAAAATATATCATTCAGTTTAGAGGACTTGTGAAAGGATTAAAAAGGTGATTAGGTTTCCATGGAGATATTTTTTAAATTTTTTTTAAATTAATTTTTTAAAGTTTTATTATTGTGAAAATACCATACAGAGGGGTTACAATTACATGAGCAATGTAATTAAGACATTTTTTGAATTTTTTTATTTATTAAAGATATATATATATATATATATATATATATAATAGGTATATTTATATGTTATAGGTATATATCTGGCACATTGGCTGGTTTGATATTTTCTGGTATTATGAATATTTAAAAACAAATTGCTTTTGAAAGTTTTATTCAAAAAGAAAGAAAAAGAGAGGGTGTGGGTATCTTTCCATAGCTGAAAGTACTTAAAAATTACTGAGAGGAAAATAATCTAAAGAAGATATCATTCTTGATAAAGAAATGAGGCAGTTTCAAATTAAAAGTACAAGATTAAGTACTTTTCATAAAATATTAAAACTAAAATCACATGCATAAGGTATTTAATTATAAGAATAGCAGTGAAATTTTAAAAGGACAGGATTTATCAATGATAAATAGGCGTTTTTAGTGCAAATACTGCAGAAAAATTTTCCAAGCAAAGATCATAATCATTCTAATCTATATAAAAAACAATCTCAGTTCTTTAAACAATGTAGAGTACATCTGAATTCAGCCATTTCAATGAAATGCCAACTTACAAACCTTAAATCTAAAATAATGTACTTAGTTTTATGTCTCATTTCTCTCTTGGCGGTCCATGTTTTCAGGAAAATCTGTAATGGACCATGAAGTTGGCTGTGCATTGCTATCACTTGTTTAAGTTTCTCTTCCTTGGCTCTTCTACAGTGGCAAACTGTTCTTTTTTCCATGAAGCTACTGAGAAAATCATCTATTTCAGTTTTTCCCTCCGAGAAATCTTCAGCAATATTATCAGATTCTTCCTCAGCTTCATGTGCAGCGACTTTCCATCTTGCCTGTAGGGCACTTGCACTACAACTCTCACTCAGTTCATGTTGTCTCTGCCTCTTCTTTTCAAACGTAGATTTCATTTGTGTAAGTAACTCATACTTATCTAAAACAGTTTGCCTTTTGGCTTCCAAACTGGGCTCCAAGAGGAGAGTTTTCTTGCTAATTCCTCAATACTTTTTACTAAATCACCCTTGTCATTAATAATTTGTTTTAGTTGAGGTAAACTCAAACTGTTCTAGTAATACTTCCTCTTGTTCATTCATATCTGTGAGTTGTGACACAATTCTGAGAGTTCTGGAAATGCATCAGGGACATCTGGCATCTTGTACCCAAAACCATTTTGGCTTATAGGTGTTGAAGTTTCCATTGTGGGAACAGGCAATGGCCGACTTGAAAGGACACCAAATGTAGGAGCAGCAGACTTGGCTGTTGTATAACTTGTTGAAGAAGAAACAGTGTCAGTAACAAAGAAGTTATGTTCTGTTAGCTTCTTGAGGAGGATATGCAGGAAGAAATGGAAAACCCTAAGAAGCATAAGGAGGCAGCCCACCTGGGTTACTATACAGGTATGGAAATGCTGTTGAAGTGGGAGCTAAAACAGGAGAATTCTTCCAAAACTCATCCAACAGACTCTGGCTAATCTTTCCAAGATCTGAGTGTATTGTAAAATTGCTTACTAATTGAGAGGTAACATATATTCCATGTTTATCCATTAAAGGATGTCAGATTGGTGGATAAACACTGATTGCTGGTTTTTCCTGAGGAAACTGTGGAGGAAGTACTATATTAATGTTAATTGTCAAGTTGTTTACAGTGAAGGGCAATCTGTATTCCACATCTTTCTGTATTTCAGCTATACTGGAGTGGGAGTTCCGGAGGGACTCGATCAAGCACTGCTTCTGCTGTTGGAGGCTGGTGAGGCCACCACCAGGGATCCTGCTGTGGAGAAGGAGGCGCTCTTGGTCAGGGGAAAGAGCCAGCTCATCCTCCTCGCGTCCCTGGGGCAGGAGGCCCTACAAGGTTTGGGCCTGCTTCTCCCAGAGGCTGCCTGGCAGGTCTCCAGCTACAGAGGAGTGGCCTGAAATACCCAAGGTTCGAGTCCGGTTGTGTGTGTGTGGGGAGGAGCAGAGGGGCAGGCCGTGGGGCAAGCCAACGGCGCCTTTTACCAAGTAAACCAGGTTCCTGGTCCCCGGGTTTGGGGGACCATGACATAACTGGAGAGAGCTGGAGAGAGGTAAATTGTCAAGCAGGACACAAGCAACCAGGATCCTACCCTTGGAGGCCCAGGTGCTCCAGACTGGCTAGCCAGTCAGATTGTAACCTGGCTGCGCTCGGCGTGCCTGGCCTCGTCCTACCATGAGCACATTTCTTATCAAGCATTGCTGCCTACTCCTTTGTTTCCCTTTGCCATCCCTGCTGCGACACCCCCTCTCCCCCATCTAGTCCCCCGACTCCTCCCCAAAGTTCTAAATTTCATTTTTCAACTTAATGTCTTGTATATTTCATTGTTGTAATGGGTTCCTATTTAAACAATTTGTTTTTCCCTTCCCCTCCACAAATTATACCAACATTAACTACAGTGAAAACAGGAGTTATACCGTGGGGGAGGGACACACCAAGCAACAACAACAACAACATATAACCCTGGGCTGGGAAGGTCGCTCAGTGTTAGAGTTCTTGCCTTGAATGCAGGAGGCCCTGGGTTCAATTCCTCAGTACCACATAAACAGAAAAAGCTGGAAGTAGCACTGTGGCTAAATAAGTAGAGCACTAGCCTTGAGCTGAAGAGCTCAGAGACAATGCCCAGGCCCAGAGTTCATGCCCCACAACCGAAAAAAAAATCACTTTATAAAACATTAGAAGCAATAGAAAGCAAGAAAAAACACTTCAGTCCTTATCTTGAGGTCCATTTTGCCTAACTTCAACTTATCTGTCTTTTTCTGCTTGACTCAATACATACACTGGTTATTGCAAATTAGGGAAACCATGGGACCTATGTTTCTTTGGGCCTGGCTTACTTCACTTAATATAATTTTTTCCAAGTCTGTCCATTTCCTCACAAATGGGGCAATGCCATTCTTTCTGATGGAGGCATAGAATTCCATCGTGTATATATACCACATTTTCTTGATCCATTCATCTACTGAGGAGCATCTGTGTTGGTTCCATATCTTAGCTATGGTAAATAATGCTGCAATAAACATAGTTGTGTTGATAGCTTTAGTATGGTCTTGTTTCTGATCATTCGGGTAAATGTCCCAAATTGAGTCAAAGGGGAGCTCTATGTGGAGTCTTTTGAGGAACCTCCATACTACTTTACAAAGTGCTTGAACAAGTTTACACAACCACAGACAATGCAGTAAGCTTGGACAGTTTTAAATTAGCTACCAACATATTCTTTTTATATGTTTTTATTGTAAAAATATTGTACGGAGGGGTTAC
Organism: Dipodomys merriami; assembly: GCF_024711535.1. Classification (NCBI taxonomy): domain Eukaryota; kingdom Metazoa; phylum Chordata; class Mammalia; order Rodentia; family Heteromyidae; genus Dipodomys; species Dipodomys merriami. The sequence goes on along the minus strand of NW_027202574.1, from coordinate 75,701 downwards.
AGTTACATGAATAAGGTAGTGAGTACATTTCCTATCCAGAATTGTTACCCCCTCCTTTGTTTTTGCCCCTACCATCCCTTCCCTCCCCAATTCCACAACTCCTCCCACCCCCTTCCAAAGTTGTAAAGTTCATTTTTAACATAGTGTCTTGTACATCTCATTGTTACAATGGGTCAAGCTCTTTCCTTACTTCAGCATTTTATTTCCTTCCCCTTCCCAAATTAGAAAAAATGTATATACAAGATGCAGGGCACTGGAATCAAGTACAGATATTTTTTTCTGCAAAAATACTATAGGATGAGAGCAAAAACATACCTTGAACAAAGGTTCTATTGGCTTTCTCTGCAGAATATGTGTAAAGCCTGCAAATGAATCCAAGATATCCTCAACCCACAGACTCACAAATCATGTAAAATTTGACTCATATTCTATACTACATTGTTTAGAGATGAGTGTGTGTGTGTGTGTGTGTGTGTGTGTGTGTGTGTGTGTGTGTGTGTGTGTGTGTGTGTGTGTGCGCGCGCGCGTATTCGGGATTGAATTAGGATCTAGGCACTGCACTTTTGCGTCTTTAGTCAAGAGTGATACTCTCACTTGAGACACTGGTCCACTTCTGGAATTTTTTTAAATAAGTTTTTTTTTAATTGTGAGAACACTGTACAGAGGAGGGGTTGCAGTTACATGAGCAAGGTAATGAGTATATTGCTTCTGAATCATTGTTGTCTCCTCCTTTTTTTTCCCCCTACCATCCCTTCCCTCCCACTTCCACAACTACACTCTCCCGTTCCCCCCGACCTAAATTGTAAAGTTTGTTTTTCCACCTAAATTGTAAAGTTTGTTTTTCCCTCCCACTTCCACAACTACACTCTCCCGTTCCCCCCACCTAAATTGTAATGTTTGTTTTCCCTGTTTTCTTGTACATCTCATTGTTGCAATGGGTCAACCTATATCCCTGTTTAAACAATTTGTTTTTCCCTTCCCCTATACAAATTATACCAACATCAAATACAGTGAAAACAGGGGTTATACCATAGGGGAGGGACATACAAAGCAACAAAGAAATCACATGGTACCTTATAAATACATTAGAAGCAATAGCAAGCAAGAAAAAAAAACACAATTGTGTCCTTATCTTGGCATTCATTTCCCTTAACATAATCTTATCTGACCTTTTTCTGCTTGTCTCAGACATAATCTAGTTGTTGCAAATAAGGGAAACCACTTGTGGCTTTGTGCTGGTTCATTGGAGATGAGTCTCATAGACATTTCTGTACAGGTTGGCTTTGAGCTGAAATCCTCACATCTCCACCTCCTGACAGGTATTATAGACATGTGTACTTTACTGTTGCTCACATTTGCTACTGATAAATTTAATCCCAAGCACTGTATTTTAGCTATGAACTTCAGAAACAAAATTTTCTGGCTTTATTAAAATTTAAAATGAAATGTGCCTGCTTTTTTCTTTCTAAATAAATGTGCCTGCTTTTTTTTTCTTTTAAGAAATCCTTTATGGGGCTGGGAAGGTGGCTCAGTGGTAGAGCTCTTGCCTTGCATGCATGAGGTCCTGGGTTCGATTCCTCAGCACCACATAAGTAAAAAGAAAAAAGCCTGAATTGGCGCTGTGGCTCAAGTGGTAGAGCCCAGGCTCAGAGTTCAGGCCCCACAACAAGCCCCCCCCCAAAAGAAATCCTTTATATGCCTTAATTCTTATTTAGAAAGAACTTGGCTTCAGAAAGATTAATGAGAATTTTAAAATTTACCACCCAGCTTAAGAAATAAAGCTTGCATGAACACAGTCTTAGACTTCTTAAATCTAAAAGTATTCTCCAACTTGAATTTTTTCTGTCAGCTTTTACAACAAGGAAAGGAAATTGTTCCAAAGAATTATGACACTTGATACTTATTTGGCAAAAGTAGAGCATGACAATAGTAAAATACGGTTATTTTAAGGGGTTTGAAGCAAAGGAATACTTTGAATCTCCATAGTCTATTCAGATAGAATTTTAGAGACTTGGCATGGTCTTGGAGACACAGCGTTTGTAGGCATCCTTGAAGGACATATGTTCATGTCTGAAGTGTTGGATTCTTAAGGATGCCCAAGACAAAATTTAGTATCAAAAATCTGTGAACACAGAAAAAATAAGGAAATAACAAGGAGCACAAATCTGGAGATGAAATCTCTTACAGGACTTTGAATATATTAGAGAAAGTACAGAGAAAGACCAAGGTAGGCTGGCCAGCTTCGTATTTCCCAGATTTCCCTCTGTGTTTGATAAGAATGATTTTGTCTTAATATCACCTGCTTCAAGAGGTATTTATTATTGCTGTTGTTGTAGTTGTTGTTATTATTATTTGTGACATGGCTAAACTGCATGTTTTGCATGTATGTAGATTTTAATCTCACGGAAATTTCTTTGGTAGTGGAATCTTCATAGTTAATTGGCTCAAAATTATATCATTTAGAAGGAGCCTAGTTATAGGAAATGTACTCATTACCATATTCATGTAACTGTAAACCCTCTGTACAGTATCTTTGCAATAAAATATATACCAAATAAAAAGAAGTAGCTTAATATAATATGCCTAATTTCCTTAATAAATAAGAATGTTTGGACAAGGAGATAATCATTGAAAATAATTCAGAACAGAAAAATGATAGTAATCTAGAATTCAAGGAAAAGGAAGGCCACAACAGACCCTTTTAATACAGCCTAGAGCAAGAAGTAATCTTTACTTTTGTAGCTCCCAAAATTGTGAAAAAAAAAACCTATCATCCATCTATCTGACTGTCTGTCTGTCCTTCTCCATCTGCTTTTCTTTTTTTTTTAATTTTATTTTATTTGTGAACATACTGTACAGAGGAGTTACAATTACATGAGCAGGATAATGCGTACATTTCTTACCAAGCATTGCAGCCTCTTCCTTTGTTTACCCTTCACATCCCTTCCCAGCCTCCCCCCCTCCCACCCAATCCCAAACCTTCTCCTTCTCTCCCTTACCCCCCCCCCCCGCACTGACATTGCAAGCAGAAAAGGTCAGATAATGTGATGTCAGGAAAATGAACCCTTAGATGTGTATTTTAATGTTTTTTTTCTTTCGTGCATGTGTTTCTAACGCATTTATAAGATTATCTCTTTGTTGCTTTGTATGTCCCTCCCCCACAGTATAACCCCTGCTTTCACTATATTTGATGTCAGTATAACTTGTGGAGGAGATGGGGAAAAACCAGTTGTTTAAGGATACAGGTGGACCTGTTGCAACAATGAGAAGTATAAGTTGTCATGTCCATCTGCTTTTCTATATAACATCTATCTGATTTAGTTTAGGAAGTAGAATCATTAGCTTTATGCATGTTAAGTTCACTGAGCTACAGTCCCAGCCCAATTTCTGTAATCAGAGTTTCTGTTTGACTTCCTTACTGCACCTTTAGGGAATGGATACATGTGTGGGTCTTTCCCTTAGTACTAACTAGCAATAAGCAATAATAAGCCATAAACAATATAACACTATGTATTACTAGAAATAATGGAGCTCTCTTAGAATGCATAAATTTTATGCTTATCTAAGTATAATATGTTATAAAATAACTGTATAAGCATAATAAGCAGATATTTTATGTATCCTTTATTAGCACATGTTTCCGGAGGGAATATTTCCTGAAACCAGGCTGCATTGCCAGCTACACCTGACTAAATTTAGCTGGAGATCACAACAGATTATCTTCTTATCCCTCTACTTGCTTATCAATATATGGTTGTTATAGTCTAAACAATAATTAGAGGGCTAAATGCAAGATTCTTCATTGCTGAGTGCAGTCGGTAAATTTTCCTCTGATATACTGTAAACATTCAGTATGCATTTATATATCTTTTATAAATTCAGGAGAATTTTTGTTCTATTGTTTTCATTTTCTTTATGCCTTCTAAAACCAAGGTGAAACTTTGTCTTTCATTACTTTACCATTATCTTTTTCCTTAATATTCTAGTGTGTTCGATTGTTATCTTTATCTTTCCTGGTTTGGGCTTTATTTCTGAATTTTTGACTAATATCTGTCATTTTCTAAGTCATATAACTATGCTTTCTGTTTGCCCATCCCTTTTCTTTCATGTGACTTTCTCAGTAAGCTTGCACTTTGCCCAGAGTGGCAAAATATTCCAATGCTTGTTTCATGTATGTTGTAAGATCTTCTCAGTTTTCATCCCATTATCAACTGTTACTTGTTTTGCGGGAATCTCTAGCACTTTAAAATATTATCGCTGTATGAATCCTATAATTTCTGTTTCTTTTAAAAATATCCACTGAGGAGAAATTGCTTTACTCAGATTTTGTAATTATAGTCTATTTGGAGAAGGACAAGGGAAAGAATTTTCCACAGGTTGTTTATATTTCTCTTTTGGTCGGTATTTTCATTTCTGAATATTTATTTTTTATTTTTTCCAAAAAACTGGGATACTCAAAAACGGAGATAAAAGCTGAGACTTTTAACAAGTGGAAAATCCTTCCCTTCCATCTCTCTCTGGTGCTGTCTCTCTGTTCACATTTCTCTCTCTCTCTGTCTCTGTCTGTCTGTCTGTCTGTCTGTCTGTCTGTCTGTCTGTCTGTCTGTCTGTCCGTCTCTCTTTCTCTCTCATTCTTACCTCTTATTCGTTGTTCTCCCTTGTCTCCTTCCTGAAAACATGTGTTGTATCCAAATATTCACTTTTTTCTCATTTCTTAAATGCTTTTGATTCATTGTGGCTACATATTCAGTACATATGGCTCAGCTTGAGTCTGGATTTGTATACAATTTCCTCATTATATATTTGTTAATTTTAGTTGACAAATTAAAAATATGTATATTAAGTGATATATGCATATGTTGTACAAAGATTCAATAAAGATCATTATTTAACCAATATATTACTTTTTATCTTTCCATCTATCATCTATCTTATTTATTTGTTGCCTGATAGACACATACTCTGGTTCTTTTGTTCAGCTATTCTGAATATTACTAATATAAACATGACTGTTCAGTTGTGTCTCTATTGAATGCTTACTTATATTCCTTTGGATACATACCTGGGAGTTTTATAGCAAGATATATAGCAGTTTTAGTCTTTTGAAGACTCTTCATACTGTTTTTCACAATGGCTGCACTGACTTATATTTTATTCACCTCACATTAGTGCTGCTTGTTTTCTTAATGATTGCCATTCTGATTGTAGTGAGATGGAATATCTTTATCATTTCAATTTTTTATGACAAAGGATGTTGAGGTTTTTTTCTGTTTATTGGCCACATATGCTTCATTGAGAATTGTCTGATCATTTATTTTGTCCAGCTACAAACTGGATTCTTTTCTTCAGTTTTCAGTTGGTTTGAAATTTTTTAAAGTATAGTCCTTTACTTGACAAATAGCTAGAAAACATTTTCTTTATTTTATAGATTTTCCTTAGATTTGAATCCTTATTTGCTTTGATGTCCAGAAGTTGTTTAATTTGATGCAAAAGCATTTTCAATTTTTGCTCTTATTTCTTGAGCAATTTGCATTCCTTTCAGAAAGGAGTCTCAAATTTAACTACCTATTTACACATTTTAAAATAGCCATGCATAGTCATACATGTCTTAATGACAACTACTCAGAAGGGAAAATCAGGATGATTATGACTGGAGACTATTTCAAAGTTAATGATACTATCTAATAGACAAAATTAAACAATAGTACTGCTGATTTGTTTCAAGTGGTAGAGTGCAAGAGAAAGACATTATCACAATGAAAGAAAAGGAGGAGAAAGTGGAGGAGGAGGAAGTAGAGAATGAAGAGGAGGAGGTGAAAGAAGGAAAAACCACAATAGTCTACTATAACTAGAATTGCCTTATTCTTCAATTAAGCGAATTCCCTTATTTTTGAATTCTGTATATCATCATGTGTTCAATAGTATCTTCAATAAAAATTTCTTTCCCTAAACTTCAAGATTTTTATGGAATCCAGTTTTCTTTCTCTTTTTAAATAAATCCTCCATTGTCTCTTCAAATAATTTATCACATATATTGTTTTCATTGCTCTCAACATATAAATATGTCTCTCTCATTTACATATCTGTACACATTTATTTTTAATATAGTTTATCTTTTTGTATTTTAAGAATAATACTTAATCTATACTCCATTCTTCAAATATGGAAGCCAGTCATCTATCTGGTTACTTTTTATGAACTTCATGTACAGGTTCAGAAGACAATCAGTCTTTCTTCATTAGTAGGTCATTTTGAGATTAATGGTATCACTCTCTATGAATCACCTATTATTAATAAAAATTATATTGATAAAATAGTAACCTGAAGGGATTCATCAGGGCCCATGCATTCGAAGAACCAACGTTGAATATTCTAATAATGTCAAAAGATCGAAACTGAGGAATGAAAAATGAGGAATGTTTGGAATGTTTATACCTGAGTTTTAAAATGAAAAAATGTACATGAATTGTGATACTAATATTGTAGAAACTTTGTGAAAAATTTGGCCAGGTTCTTATGAATTTTTATGTTAAATCTATTAGAGAACCCAGGAAAGATTTAAAGAAATACAACTTGTGCATACAATACGAATGTGTAATTAAGCATTTATAAATATATGTATGACTACATATGTGTAGATATATGTAGAAATGTTTCCTATAATAGCTAATCACTATAATATATTGTTATAAATTTATTTTAACTACTGGAACTAATATTTTGATTTCAGAGGTTTGTATTATTATAATAATACTTGCTTCACTATCAAGGTTTTATCATTTCATTGTCATTCTTAAATACCTTATTACAACTTTTTAATATTGCTAAGTGTGAAGGCCTTGAAAATCTAATATTTCATGTTTTTGTTACTGTCTGTCATGATGGCTGAATTCTTATTAGTGGGAAATCTTTTGAAAAAGTTTGTTTCAGTTGTGTTGAAGGAAACTTTAAAACATGGCTGCAAACATCCACCTTCTATCATGGCCATACAATGATCATGTTCTAACAGAACCAATATATGTTAAAACTTCAATAAAGCAAAGGATGTATAGATATTTAGAATGTAAATTATATATATATGTATATATATATATATATATATATATATATATATATATATAATTTGCTTGTGGCTAGGTCAGTGATTCTACATCCTACATCCTTTGCTTAATATTTTACATTTTTAACCCAGAGCTCAAAATAAAAAAAGACAAAAAACTCAAAACCAACTACTCTTTTCTTATTTTCCTGGTGGTAAGAATGTTCTTTACCCATGTGTTCTTTCAGTGTGCACGACTTATTTGATCGAATTTTAATGTAGGGGTCTGAATTGGTGCTCTTTCCTACACTTCAACATGTGCTTGATTTTCAGCTCAGCCTCTTTTGCTGGGCTTCGAATTTGCCCTGTTTTTATGGTATAATTCAATCAGTATATGAAAGTATGTTTTATGAATATATCAAGAATGTAGAATATTTTTACATTTCAATTCTTTCAAAAGATTATTTATATGAATGTAAAACACAAAATGCAACAGTCTGCCATTTTCCTAATCTGGATTTTAGAAGAGTCTTATTCTTCACATCATATTCTCCCAAATTGCCCTTGCAGTCAGTAGAGTGTGCTTAGCAGCTGTAGTCGGTCTGGGCATGAACACCAATCTGATTTGGCTAATAGACTGTGAACAAGCTTATACACTAGATCCAAGCAAACACTTTAAATGTATTGGAAAGGTTTGGCTATTCCTTCATCTTGAGCCCTAGAAGAGATAATATGTAGAAAAAATAGAGCTGTTTCAGCTGACAAGTGAAGTTTCTGTAAATACAAGCAAAAAGTAATTTTTTGCTGTTAGCTGCAATTGATTTGTGTTTCCTTGTTGCCATAGCAAAGAATGACAGATCAAGCAGAGTGATTTTCATTTCCCTTTGGTACTTATTCCTCTTGTACTGATAAGATTCAGACTCTGCTTTCATGAAAGTTTCCATTATTTAAAGCAGCCTTTTCAAATAATTTTTCAAATAATTTTCTGTGCTCCTAAATCGGAGACTTCTGGCACTTGCCAAACTACTTTGCCCATAATTATAATAATGGTCTCTTTTAATTAAAAACGACTTAATTGTATGTCATTTTTACATGATCTCCTATGTTTTATCCACTGAAGGAAAGGTATAATATACTCTTATGTCATTCATATGGTGCATGGTAAAAATATGGAAGGTTTTCCCTAACTTTTAAATCTAAAATGAAAACAAAATCCATTAGCTAAATTCACCCAAGATATTTCAAATAATCTGGCTTCTCCAGTGGACAACGAGGGCAAAGGATTCTCTTTGTTTTTCTTTGTTTAGTTCAGCTTAACATTTGTCAGCCTTGCTGATCTTTTAGAAGATAGACTGTTTTGTTGATTGATTCATTCTTACTTGATCTCCATTTAATTGATTTCTGCCCTAATATTTAATTATTTCTTTCCAACTACTCATTTGTGGATTGGAATGTTCATTTGAATTGTGTTTAGCTAATTATACAATAAGTTTTCAATTAACATGCCAGTTTATGACTACAATATCTCTTGACTAATGTTATCCTTCAATAGTTCAACCCTATCTCTCTTAGTTCCATTTTCACATATGAACAGACCAATGCCCAAATAGCTTCAAATAAACTATTAGGTTGATTTCTCTATTTATTTAAGGTGCATGTGTGGTTGTTTGTGGTTGATCATTTTCTTATGTAGGTATTTATAGACATAAACATTTTTTTTAAATTACTGACTTTTACATTCCCAAAGGTTCCTGTATTTTTTAAGATTTTTATGGCCTAATACATGATCTGTTTTGTAGAAAGTTCCATCGATGACTAGAAAAATGTGTAATCTTCTACAGTTGGGTGAAATACTGTTTAAGGCATTTTATCCATGGCATTGTTTAGTTCTGAGATAAACTTGTTGACTTCTGGTTTGGATCTTTGTTTATTGATAAGATGTAAGTTAGCATTCATTAAACGCACTTGAACAACTCATTATTAGTATAGTGCTTTTCATCATAGTTAAGCTACAGAAGCAGCCAAGATGCCCTAAAACTGATGAATGGATGAATGATAGGAATATAAGATGGGCTCTGTTGGTTGGTGCGTGCCAGTGGATGGGAAAAGAAGGATGTAGGCAAGAATAGGTGAAGAAGGATGAATATAGTCAAAATACTTTACATACTTGTATGCAAACAGAGCATTGATACTTGTTAAAATGGGTTTAATGAGCAAATTATGAAGGACAATGATAGAGGAAGTGGATTTGATCAGGATACACTGGACACATGACAGAAAGTAGCATAATTAAGCCCATTTGCATCCATAATATATGCTAATAAACAGGGAAACAATAGACAATAGAGTATCATTCAGCTCTAAAGAAGGAAATTATGTGATTTTCAGGAAAATGAATGAAACTGGAGATCATTATGTTAATCAAAGGAGGCCAGCTTCAGAGGGGCAAATATGAAATGCTTTGTCTTATATGTATTGAAATGATATACATTTAAACAGATATATACATACACACATTATACATTCTTATATGCATATATATATAAACACACACACACACCCATAACAGAGAGAGGATAGAGAGAAAGAGGGAGAATTTGATTTTAATATTGGGATTGTTTGTGGAGACAAGTGAAGAGAAGGAAAGAGAATGAAGAAGGCTGAAAGATATTGAAATACATGTTTGTGTACAGTTATGAGTAGAATTAAAAATAAATAATAAAGTGAAGGAATATACATTATCATTATATCAAGAAAAATAAAATTATCCTGAAGTGAGGAGCACATCTTCTGTGATCTTTCTGTGCTACAGAGACCCAGATATAATCCATTTCAATCAAACTGAATGAAACAAACACATAACAAAATGTGGAACTAAAAAAGGGACTGTATTACAGGCACACTGAGAACAAGCCCTCAACCATCTTCCCCCAAGTGACTGATATAGCCGTAGTTGGTATAGCCTCACTACTAGTAACCTCTCATTAAAAATAATGCCAGATGGAATTTTTCAGTTTGCTTTGTTCAGAACCTAATCAATAATCTTAAATTTGTACCAAGATTCTATATCTTGAAATCAATGGGGAAAAAAGTATTAAGATTCAGTATCTTTCGTGACTCTCTAGGCTTCTTCTGGAATTGAATATCTACATAATGAAGTTTGGTCATTATGAGCAAGATCTAAATTCCATTCAGGAATATAACACTAGGTGTAAGAATTCAAAGCCAACTAACAATTCATTAAATTTAAGAACTGAAAAATTTCAGTTCCTGTGAATTTAACAAGTTATTTGGCGGGGGGGAAATTAACTGAACAGGAAGATTGCATACAGCAGCTGCTGCATTACTAGTGGAGGTATATTTATTGATTTAGGACTTTCTTAAACACCTGTATTAACTTGGTGAGAAAAAGTAGAGTTTTAGAGTTGTGGTATATACATTTCATTAGATAAAGTATTGCAATAAATTTTGTACAAACCATTACGGTATACAAATAACTTGGATAAATAAAAATTACACAAAACTATAGAAAATTTTCCCCAGCTTTCAATGCATAATTATAGATAAAGTGAACAAAATTTTCATTTATTTTTGCTTGTGATCTTCTACCCTACTTTAGTAATGTATAATTTTATTGTTATTTTTAAGGTGTGCACAGAGGAGTTATCATTTCATAAGTCAGCATATGCCTTTTCCTCTAGTTTTAAAAAATGTTTCTAATAGATCAAAATAACTTTTAGTATTTGTTTTACTATATGGTGATGACATGAACCTTCAGAGAACATAATATCCCTAATTCAGAACAATTACAAAGTAGATATTATAGTGGAATGAATAATTTGAAACAGAAAACTGAATTTACTGTAATATATGTTCTCTGAGTCTTCTCTTGGGCTAAAATAGGAATAATGTGCCAATGGAAGGTAGTGAAAAAAAGGAATAGTTAAAAAATGCTCATCTGGAGGTGATTGATGAAGATTAAAAATGAAACAAAATGATATCTCTGACAGTATTATTCACCACAGTTTCCATGTCAAAAAGAAATATGGGAAAAGAATGAGCAATATATGAAGCATGAATAGAAATCAGCAAAAACAAATATTCAACAAGAGAACAAATGGAACATGAAACACCCCGTCCTTAGTCTATGAGAAATAATAATTGAGAAGGTGTGTTCTCAGATGCACTGTGATAAATCCTGCATATAGAACGGGATCATCATGCAACAGAAATAAAACCCAGTATTCTGGGATAGGAAAGCTTTAGACATGATGATAAAACCAAATGATTTATTTATAACTTGAACAAGCAAAATATTCCTGAATTCATTCATGTATTACAACAAAAATGAAAACCATCATAGATTTTTAGGTTTATCAATATATATTATTGAATAGTATGCAGGAAAAGTTTACACACATCTTATGAATTCTATAATATGTGTATTTTTACAACATACAATTGATACAGACTTTAATTGTGACTCATGAGTTTATACTTAATATAAAATATTTTTTAGTTTTAAGAGACAAAGTTCTGATTATAAGTATCTAAATAACTGATTTTTTTTATTCCTTTCTCTACGTTTTACTTTTGCAAGTGCTTACACATTTGAGTTAACTGAATAAAGTGTTTATTCAACTGAATAGAATACTAGCAGGAAGAAGAGGATACATCCTCAGTGGACAAGAATGTCAGGAAGAGGGCGCTGTGGTTAGAGGTGAAATAGGGATGTGTGGGCAGATTGAGTCTAGTAGGTATATTGAGTGCAACTGTGAAATAGGTACTATAGTTGGATGCTTGTTGTCTCCAAAAGAAAATTGAAACCCAAATTCATATTTCTTAAAATTAAAGACCCAGAAAAAAGTATTTTTCAAGACATATGGGCCTATATATGGGCCTATATATGGGCCCATATATATATACATATATATATATTATATATTTTTTATATAAATATATATATTATATATATAAATATATAAATATATATATTTATATATATATTATATATATATATATATAAAATGCTTTGAAATAATATTCCTTATCAGATCCTTTAATGTAATTTTAGGAGAATAATTATAATTTCAATAAATTATTAAGTATTATACATCTATAATATCTATAATTTATCATTACAATTGTTTAAAATTGGAGCATGATGGTACATAAACTTTTATACAAGATGCTAAGACATGAGAATTATAATGAGGTCAGCTTACACTACATAACAACTTTCTGTCTCAAAATTACCAAAATGATGATGATAATGATGATGATGAGGAGGAGGAGGAGGTGGAGGAGGATGATAAAACATTAGCAACAATAACACTTCTATATATATACTTTACAATTTTATATTATTTTAAAAGTCTAAGGCAGAAAGTTTTGTTTTAGGGTCAAAATATATACACATTTATAATAAATACAGTTATGCTCTAATATTCTTAGTGATCTAAAACAAAATGGCATACTACACATATTATAAATTATGGAAATAAGGAGTTCCGGGAAGATGGCAGAGGAGAAGCTGGAATCTGAACAAGCTCTCGCATAGAAAGCAGTTTTAGAGTTCCAGTGAACAGTCCTAAGCCAGAGAATCACACCAAGTGTGCCATCACAGGACAGAGAGTTAGACAAGAGAGGGGAAGCCAAGGAAACACATCAGCTGCCGCTGCGGCGGCAGGGTCGTGGCGGCGACCACCGCCGCGGTGTCATACCTGAGACACAGAGAGTCCAGGACGAAGGAGCCAGATGCAGCGGACGAGCGGATCCTACTCAACACCAACAAGAACCGACAAGGAGCGGACATCTTCATCCTGCTGTTTGCAGACCAGAGACGACCCAGGATCCAAGACTCGGCGTGAGTACAAGCCCGAAGTCCTCACTCCTTCTCAGGGAGCACAGGAGGGAAGGCCACCCCTCCACCCCCAACACCGGTGATCTCCATCTGGGATGGAGATCCTCCGACAAAGCTCGGAGGAGCTGCTAGCTCCAGCTCAGGCCTTGGAATAAAACGAGTCATTTAGCAGGTCACAAGAACTTAATGGCGAAGTGACCTGCCAGACTCAGCTCCATCCAGGGAAAAGTCACCCAGCTCAGGCGCCAGCCATTGGAGTGCCTTGCCTCACTGGGTAACCAGAGCCAGAGGCTGCCCCTCCCTCTAGCAGCCACCACAATCAATTGAACAACAGAAACCCTGAGAATGGATCCAGGCTGGGCGCTGTGAGCTTTATCACAAAATAGCCCCAGGGAAAAGCTACTGTTTGTTGAAAGGCCTCAACTCTACCCAGAACCTAGCCTCATCACCACATCACCCTCTTTTGTGATTCTCAAAGCAGATCACCCTTCCAGAAAACTAACCTGGGAGGGGGATCTCAAAATCTTGGGTAAAGCAGAGCATTTTTCTGCCTCTTCCAACCAACCGACTTAAGAAACCAATCAAGCCACAGGACCTCAAGCTGACCAGAGACTCCAACAAGAGACTGGTTACAGACAAAAGGGAGATACAGGATTCTTCCCACTCCTCCCCGCCCCCATAAAAATCTAAAGACTTTTTTTTCTTTTTTTTTTCTTCTTCTTCTTTTCTTTTTTTTTTTTGCTTGTTTTTTGTTTTTTGTTACCTTATATATATATATATATATATATATATATATAAATTTTTTCCCTTCTAAAACTTTTATTAATCTTTAATTTTTGCCTCTTCTGAAAAAATAATTGTTTTCCAGTAACTTTTTTTTTCTCATCTTATAATTTTTATTTTAGGAATATATGAATGAGCGTTTTCCTTTCTTTTCTTGTCTTCTTTCTCTTTTTCTTTCTTTCTTAATTATCTTTTTGTTTTTTGTCTAGCTCTACTGAACTGATCTTTTCTTCTCCCTTTCCCATCCTTAAAGTTTTTCACATCTCCTCTATGTCCCTCCCATTCTCTTAACATATTCACATTCCTCTCTAAATAGACGGTCTTTTAACCTCTATAATAACATTAATTTTTACGTTTCTATGTTTTTTTCTGGTCTCTCTTCATTCCTCTTTCCGTCTCTTCTTTTTCTCTCTCTCTCTACTTGCATCATACCCAACCCATTTCCTGCATTGTGATTAGGACATAGTTAACTCTCCCTGTGCTTCCCCACACCAATCTATTCCTATTTTTTACCCACATCTCTCCCTAACCCTAATAATTTCTGGTTTTCCAAATTCTTTTCTGCAGTTCAAAGTCCTTTAACATATAGTTGTTTGATGTTCAATAGATGTATCTGTTGAACTAGATTGTATCTGTAGACTATTGACTGTACAAACACAAACTTTGGTTGATGGTTGCCTTAAGATAGTGTTCTAGCACAAAACTGTTGCAATCTTCATCTCAAATGGGCCGAGTAAGCCGGAAAAACACAAGAAAAATGGCAAATTCGGGTATCTCAATTCCCAATCTTAATAATCAGGGATTAGAACAGATAAAGAATAATCCAGAGGAGAGTTCCCAAATAGCTCTACAAACACTAATCGCAAACATGATAAATGAGAAGTTTGACAATGTACAAAGGACCCTGTATGAGATTGATAGGGAGAGAGAGGAGGCATCCCAGAAGTTTACACAGGAATATCATAAGCGTGAGGAAGCTACTCAAAAACTGATACAGGATTTGCGTGAACAACTTGAGAATACTCAAAGAGAAAGGGAGGAATGGCGTGAGCAGGCAGAGAACACTCAAAGAGAACTGCAGGAATCCCACGAATGGGAAGAAAGGGAACTGCAGGAATCCCATAGACGGGAGGAAGCTAATCAAAGCGTAATTCAGGAATTGAGAGACCAGGTAGAGAATACACAAAGATCACTAAAGGCATACATGTAATCCATTAACAAAGAGCTGAAGGAAGTCAGGGAGACCACAAAGCGAATGCTGAATGGAACCCAACAGAAGGAATGCGAGTCCAAAGAAACCATAATCAATCAACTAAGTGATTTGAGAACAAACATTGAACACCAAATTAAAGAAGTAAAGAAATTCATACAAGACCTAAAACAGAGCTTCAACAAAGAACTTGAAGTCATCAAAGCTGACCAATTAGAAGGAAAAGAGATAAAAAACAAAGTAGAGAGTCTTGACAGCAGGTTAGACCATGCAGAAGATCGAATGTCAGGGATTGAAGACAGCCTAGATATTATAGAGAAAGAACATACAACCATCCAAGACAAGTCCAAGAAATATGATAGGTCTATCCAACACCTGGAAGACACCATCAGAAGGCCCAATCTAAGGATAATGGGTGTAGAGGAGCACCTAGAATCAGAAGTTAATGGCCTAGGAAATTGGTTTAACAGGATCCTAGCAGAGAACTTCCTAAACATACAAAAAGATAGGCCTATTCAGATACAAGAAGCTTTTAGAACCCCAAATAGACCAGACCAGAATAGGATATCCCACCGTCACATTATAATCAACACAGGATCAACCCAGACCAAGGAAAAGATCCTTAAAGCTGTCAAGGAGAAAAGATTAATCAGCTATAAAGGGAAACCAATTAGAATCACCTCAGATTTCTCAGCAGAGACAATCAAAGCAAGAAGAGCCTGGAATGATGTATGCCATGCCCTAAAAACAAACAACTATCAACCAAGAATACTGTACACAGCTAAACTCTCCTTCATAACTGAAGGCCAAATAAAAACCATCCATAACAAAGAAAAATTGAAACAATACATCTCCACCAAACCATCCCTACAAAAGATTCTTAAAGATGTCCTACACATAGAAAACCAACAAGACCGCAACAAACCAAGAAACTGCACCCAAACTGAGAATCCAAGAACCTTAGGAAGAACCCTGTTTTCACAGCCCCCAAGAAGGGGGATAAGATGGCAGGAACTCCCAAATAACTCTCAGTCCTATCTCTTAACGTTAACGGACTGAACTCTCCAATTAAGTGACATAGACTGTCTAGTTGGATTAAAAAACAAGACACTTCTATCTGCTGTCTGCAGGAGTCACATGTTGCCCGTAAAAACAAACACATTTTCAATGTTAAAGGCTGGAACAAAATCTACCAAGCAAACGGCCCTCATAAACAGGAGGGAGTTGCAATCCTAATATCAGATAAAATAGACTTCAAATTAAAATTCGTGAGAAGAGATAAAGAAGGTCGCTACATACTAATTAAAGGATCTCTCCTTCAGGAGGATATTACAATTCTAAATATCTATTCGCCAAACAATGGAGCACCCAAATTTATCAAAGAAACACTACTTTCCCTCAAATCCCATATAGATCCAAAGACATTAATTTTTGGGGATTTTAACACACCACTCTCCCCACTAGATAGATCAACTCAGCAAAAACTCAACAGAGAAACCGCAGATCTAAAGAGCTGCATAGATCAACTAGACTTAACAGACATTTACCGAACATTTCACCCAGCAGCATCAGAATACACGTTCTTCTCCGCAGCACATGGAACGTTTTCTAAAATAGACCACATTTTAGGCCACAAAGCAAACTTGTCTAAATTCAGAAACACTGAATTTATACCTTGCATTCTCTCTGACCACAAGGAAATAAAATTAGAACTCAACACCAAAAGCCACCAAACAAAGTCCGGTATCACATGGAGGCTGAACAACACACTGTTGAATCATGAGTGGGTGATGGAAGAGATTAGAAAGGAAATTCAAATGTTCATGCTATTCAACAAAAATGAACACACAAATTACCATCTCCTCTGGGACACAGCAAAGGCAGTACTCAGAGGCAAGTTTATAGCTCTGAGCACCTACATCAACAAATTGGAGAGATCTGAAACTAACAATTTAATAACACATCTAAACCTCCTTGAAAAAGAGCAGCAAGATAAACCCCAATCCAGTAGATGGAAAGAAATAATCAAAATTAAATCAGAATTAAATGAATTAGAATCCAAAGAAAACTATAGAAAGAATCAACAAAACAAAGAGTTGGTTCTTTGAAAAACTTAAAAAAATTGACAGACCCTTAGCAAACCTTATCAGAAAAAGGAGAGAACACACCCAAATTAATAAACTCAGAGATGAGAATGGAAACATCACCACGGAAACAACCAAGATTCAGAACATTATAAGGGAATACGTCTCAAAACTTTATGCAAATAAGTTTGAGAACTTGACAGAAATCTACCTTTTCCTAGCAAATATTGACATGTCAAAACTAAACCAAGATGAGTTAAACCATCTTAACTGTCCCATATCAAGCATTGAAATAGAAACAGCAATAAGAGACCTCCCAGCTAAGAAAAGTCCAGGACCAGATGGTTTTACAGCGGAATTTTACAAGGCCTTCAAAGCAGAGCTCACACCAATTCTCCTCCAAATCTTCAATGAAATTGAAAGAGAAAGCTCACTACCGAACACATTCTATGAAGCCATTATAACCCTCATCCCAAAACCAGGCAGGGACTCATCAAAGAAAGAGAACTATAGACCCATTTCTTTGATGAACCTTGATGCAAACCTTTCAACAAAATTTTGGCCCATCGACTTCAACAATTCATCCAAAAAAATCAAACACCATGATCAAACAGGATTCATTTCAGGGATGCAAAGCTGGTTCAATATACGCAAATCAATTAATATTATTCATCACATCAACAGGATCAAGGATAAGAAACACTTGGTTATCTCAATAGATGCAGAAAAAGCATTCGACAAGATCCACCACCCCTTTATGATGAAGGTTCTGGAAAAATTACGAACCCATGGATCATTCCTCAATAAAATAAAGGCTGTATATGACAAACCTACAGCCAGCATTATAGTTAATGTTGAAGAACTAAAGCCATTTCCTCTTAACTCAGGAACAAGACAAGGATATCCACTCTCTCCACTTCTCTTCAATCTAGTATTAGAATGCCTAGCTACAGCAATAAGACAAGATGCAGACATAAAGGGGATCCAAATAGGGAAAGAAGAAATAAAACTCTCCCTATTTGCAGATGACATGATCTTGTATTTAAAGAATCCCATAGACTCCACTCCCAAATTACTCAAGCTGATTCAAAACTTTGGCAAAGTAGCAGGTTATAAAATTAACCCCGAAAATCAATGGCTTTTCTATATGCCAACAATGAGAAAAGTGTGGCTGAAATTAGGAAAGCAACTCCATTTGTAATAGCCCCACAAAAAATAAAATACCTAGGAATTAACTTAACCAAAGAAGTGAAGGACCTCTATGATGAAAACTTTAAAATCTTGAGAAAGGAAATCAACACAGAACTTAAAAAATGGCAAAACCTCCCATGCTCCTGGATTGGCAAGATTAACATCGTGAAAATGGCAATACTTCCCAAAGCTATCTACAAATTCAACGCAATACCTATCAAAATTCCACCCTCATTCTTCACGGAAATAGAAGAGGAAATCCAAAAATTCATATCAACTATAAAAGACCCCGAATAGCAAAAACACTCCTCAACGGAAAGAACACTGCTGGAGGAATATCAATACCAAATTTCAAACTCTACTATAAAGCCATAGTAATCAAAACAGCTTGGTATTGGCATAAGAACAGACCTCAGGACCAATGGAATAGAATTGAAAACCCAGAAATGAACTTACAGACCTATAGCCATCTAATCTTCGATAAGGAAGCTAAAACAATAGAATGGAAGAAAGACAGCCTCTTCAGTAAATGGTGCTGGCAAAATTGGTTAACTACATGTAGAAAACTAAAGCTAGATGCTTATATATCACCCTGCACCAGAATCAACTCCAGATGGATCAAAGACCTTGAACTCAAAGCAGACACTCTGAAAACATTACAGGATGGAATAGGAGATACCCTAGGTCTCCTTGGCTCAGGCCGAAATTTTCTGAATAGAGACCCGGAAGCACAACAAATCAAAGAAAGGTTGGACAAATGGGATTGCATAAAGTTGCAGAGCTTCTGCAGGGCAAATGACATAGCTAGCAAGATCAATAGAAAGCCCACCGATTGGGCGAAGATCTTTACTAGCCATACAACGGACAAGGGTCTCATATCTAAAATATACTTGGACCTCAGAAAATTAAACCACCGAACAACAAATCCTCAAAGAAACAACTGCTCAATAAATAAGTGGGCGAAAGACTTCAAGAGAAGCTTCTCTGAAGAAGAAAGAAGGATGGCCAATAGACACATGAAGAAATGTTCAACATCCCTAGCCATAAAAGAAATGCAAATCAAAACAACGTTGAGATATCACCTCACTCCAGTTAGAACAGCAAAAATCAAGAATTCTTACAACAACAGATGCTGGAGGGGATGTGGACAGAAAGGAACCTTACTTCATTGTTGGTGGGAATGTAAACTTGTTCAACCACTTTGGAAAGCAGTATGGAGGTTCCTCAAAAGACTTCACATAGATCTCCCCTATGATCCAGCAATCACACTTTTAGTCATTTACCCAAATGTTTACAAACAAGACCACACTAAAGCTACCAGCACAACTATGTTTATTGCAGCATTATTTACCATAGCTAAGATATGGAACCAACCCAGATGCCCCTCAGTAGATGAATGGATCAAGAAAATGTGGTATATATACACAATGGAATTCTATGCCTCCATCAGAAAGAATGTCATTTCTGCATTTGTTAGGAAATGGAAAGGTTTGGAAAAAATTATATTAAGTTAAGTAAGCCAGGCCTAAAGAATCATAGGTCCCATGGTTTCCCTTATTTGCAATATCTAGTATAGGTATGAGTCAAGCGGAAAAGGTCAGATAATGTGATGTTAGGAAAACGAACCCTTAAATATGTATTTTAATGTTTTCGTTTCTTTCATGCATGTGTTTCTAACGCATTTATAAGATTATTTCTTTGTTGCTTTGTATGACCCTCCCCCACAGTGTAACCCCCGCTTTCACTATATTTGATGTCAGTATAACATGTGGAGGAGATGGGGACAAACAAGTCATTTAAGGATTCAGGTGGACCTGTTGCAACAAGTAGAACTACAAAATGTCATGTCAAAGCAAGCTTTACAATGTCGGTGTGGGGGGGGAGGGGGGTATGATTGGGTGGGGGGAGGGGGGAGTTGGCTGGGAAGGGAGGTGAAGGGTAATCAAAGGAGGAGGCTGCAATTCTTGGTAAGAAATGTATGCATTATCCTGCCAATGTAATTGTAACCCCTCTGTACAGTATGTTCTCAAATAAAATAAAATAAAATTTAAAAAAAAATTTCTTTTAATAATAATAAAACACATGTTTCTGCGATACATAGAAAATAATTAAAGCTTTTAGGAGTATAAATAAGAATGTATATCAAGTTCTTTAATCCAATATGTAAATGGTGATGTAGACTTATGCAGCAAATAATTACCAATTATGAATTTCTAAACTCTTCAACTCTTCAGTGAAATTCTAATAGTGTCCTAATTATGAACAGTATTACTTCTACTTCATATTATGGCAGTTATATATTTCTAAATGTTACCTAATGCGAAATATATAAAAAGTTTAATTATTCTACCTAGCTTCTATATTTCTGCATTTTCATTATTGAGACTTGATGAATATAAATTCCTTCCCCTTATGTATAATTTATTCCTTATCAAGGTTGGTTATGTCACTCACAGTGTTAAAATCCATAATGGATACTTATACATTCTTCACATTAATTTTAGGATTCACGATTAAATAGATGAACTCTTTTTAAACTTGTTGGTTTTATTATTTAGAATGTATATCTAATTCATCTTTCTTCAGTTTGAAGAATAGAAATAGTACTATATGTTCAAAGCACTAGTTAATTTGCAACAGCAATGATTTTTATGTTCTTTTTGCATGAGCTCTATGAACTTCAATTTAACTAATAAATCATTTAGACATTTTAAGTCTCACACAGAATATTGGGACTACATAGTATTTTCCATGTATCTTAATAAAAATTTAGTGAACTTACTTATAATCATAATTAATATACTATTATTTTTATAAGAATATTAAGTGTTCATAACGTGTTCTATTCAAATATACTTTATTCATAAAACAGTAGAGTCAAAGACTCTACTGACTTTGAGACAAAGACTCAATAGATTTTTCCAGGATTTATAAATAAGAAAACTGACTAAAATTCTATGAAACAACAGGTACTTACAAATTCTGAAATACAAGTCAGATTCTATACCCTGTTGTTTTTCATTGTGACCTAATAAGGGAATCATATCTTAAGTGAGAAGGAAAATGTATTCTAGAATCTTCTTCTGAATTGATACTATTTACTTCCACCAGTTCTTGAAAGCATTGCCTTAAAAGTACTTATTCTGCCAGGTGCCAGTGGCTCGTGCCTGGAATCCTAGCTACTCAGGAGGCTGAGATCTAAGGATCACAGTTCAAAGCCAGCTCAGGCAGGAAAGTCCGTGAGACTCTAATCAAATTAACCACTGAAAAACCAGAAGAGGTGTTGTGACTCAAATGGTAGAGCACTTGCCTTGTGCTGAAGAGCTGAGTGACAGTGCCCTGGCCCAGAGTTCAAGCCTGATGACTAGCCACATATATATATATATATATATATATATATATATATATATATATATATATATGTATATATATACATACTGATTTTAAGAAAAATTAGACATAGTATGCAATTTCAAAATATTTTTATATATGAATATCTGATATATAAATATATAAATATATATCATATTTATTCTATATTATAAATTACATTTCAAATATATATATAATAAATGCACACATATATAAAGAAAATGTATTTATATAAATATATAAAATATATAAGAACACATATGTGTATATGTATTTATATATATGTATATATATAAATGAAATTCAAAGTACACTGTGTGCATGTATGGAAATATCACAATATAATTCCTAGTTTTACAAGTTTTGTTTATCAAAAATTAAACAGAAATGCTTACATAAGTTTAAAATGTTAGTAAAATATACGGTATGAACTCCTTAATACACATATGTGTATTAAGGGAAATATGTGGGCAAGAGCAATAGTTGTAACCAGAGTCTATTAGTGAAGGCTCAGTGCTAGTCATTTACAACTAAGTCTGAATTGGCCTACCACAAGCAAGCACTGTCCAGGAATGGAATTATCTAATAAAGAATTTGCTAATTATAATAGAAATTATAGGGAATAATAATAGAAATTTTGCAAGTTTTCTCTAAATTACTGAATTTTTCTGTATAGACTGTGTAATGAAATTCTGTTTCTACAATAATTAGAATCACTTTCAAAGTTCATCTAACAAATTTATTTATTTATTCTTATTGTGAAAATACTGTACAGAGGGGTTACAATTACATGAGCAAGGTAATGAGTATATTTCTTACCAAGCATTGTTGCCTTCTGCTTTGTTTCCCCTTACCATCCCTTCCCATCTCCCCACCTCCCACCAACATCACCCCCATGCCACTTTTTTTTAAATTTAATTTAATTTTATTTGTGAACATACTGTACAGAGGGGTTACAATTACATGGGCAGGATAATGCATACATTTCTTACCAAGGATTGCAGCGTCCTCCTTTGGTTTACTTTTCACACCCCTTCCCAGCCTCCCGCCTCCCCCCCAATCCCAATCCTTCTCCTTCCCCAGCTTCCCCCCCCCCCCCACCGACGTTGTAAAGCTCGTTTTGGACATGACAACTTGTACTTCTCATTGTTGCAAGAGGTCCACCTGTATCCTTAAACAACTGGTTTTTACCCATCTCCTCCACAAGTTATACTGACATCAAATATAGTGAAAGCAGGGGTTATATTGTGGGGGAGGGACATACAAAGCAACAAAGAGATAATCATATAAACGCGTTAGAAACACATGCATAAAAGAAAGAAACATTCAAATACATAGCTAAGGGTTCATTTTCCTGACATCACATTATCTGACCTTTTGCGCTTGACTCCTACATATACTAGATATTGCAAATAAGGGAAACCATGGGACCTATGTTTCTTTGGGCCTGGCTTACTTCACTTAATATAATTTTTTCCAAGTTTTTCCATTTCCTAACAAATGGGGCAATGTCGTTCTTTCTGATGGAGGCATAGAATTCCATTGTGTATATATACCACATTTTCTTGATCCATTCATCTACTGAGGGGCATCTGGGTTGGTTCCATATCTTAGCTATGGTAAATAATGCTGCAATAAACATTGTTGTGCTGGTAGCTTTAGTGTGGTCTTGTTTGTAAACATTTGGGTAAATGCCCAAAATGGGATTGCTGGGTCATACGGGAGATCTATGTGAAGTCTTTTGAGGAACCTCCATACTGCTTTCCAAAGTGGTTGAACAAGTTTACATTCCCACCAACAATGAAGTAAGGTTCCTTTCTGTCCACATCCTCTTCAGCATCTGTTTTTGTTAGAGTTCTTGACTTTTGCTGTTCTAACTGGAGTGAGGTGATATCTCAACGTTGTTTTGATTTGCATTTCATTTATGGCTCGGGATGTTGAACATTTCTTCATGTGTCTATTGGCCATCCTTCTTTCTTCTTCAGAGAAGTTTCTCTTTAAGTCTTTCGCCCACTTATTTATTGAGCAGTTGTTTCTTTGAGGATATGTTGTTGGGGGGTTTAATTTTTTGAGGTGCAAGTATATTTTAGATATGAGACCCTTGTCCGTTGTATGGCTAGTAAAGATCTTCTCCCAATGCGTGGGCATTCTATTGATCTTGCTAGCTATGTCATTTGCCTGCAGAAACTCTGCAACTTTATGCAATCCCATTTGTCCAACCTTTCTTTGATTTGTTGTCTTTCCGGGTCTCTATTCAAAAAATTTCGGCCTCAGCCAAAGAGACCTAGGGTTTCTCCTATTCCATCCTGTAATTTTTTCAGAGTGTCTGCTTTGACTTCAAGGTCTTTGATCCATTTGGAGTTGATTCTGGTGCAGGGTGATATATTAGGATCTAGCTTTAGTTTTCTACATGTAGTTAACTAATGTTGGCAGCACCATTTACTGAAGAGGCTGTCCTTGTTCCATTCTATTGTTTTAGCTCCCTTATCGAAGATTAGATGGCTATAGTTCTGTAGGTTCATTTCTGGGTTTTCAATTCTTTTCCATTGGTCCTGAGGTCTGTTCTTATGCCAATACCAAGCTGTTTTGATTACTATGGCTTTATAGTAGAGTTTGAAATTTGGTATTGATATTCCTCCAGCAGTGTTCTTTCCATTGAAGAGCGTTTTTGCTATTCGGGGTCTTTTATTGTTGATATGAATTTTTGGATTGCCTCTTCTATTTCCTTGAAGAATGAGGTTGGAATTTTGATAGATATTGTATTGAATTTGTAGAAAGCCTTGGGAAGTATTGCCATTTTCACAATGTTAATCTTTTCAATCCAGGACCCCTTGCCACTTTTATGTTATTCACGATAATATTGCACAAAATAGTGTAGGTTGAGAGAAAATGTAGTTATATATGGTTTTCTATTGCTCAAATAATCACCTAATATTGAATGGATGTGTTTTTGTCAATTACATATTCCCTATTACCTGAGCAAAAAGCTTACTTTGGAAAGAAAGGCTTTCACATAAATGGTTTCAAAAATTGTTCTTTGCTCTATCATACTGAAAAGGCTTTATCAAGTTTTTCATTAAAAGGTAAAAGTCTGTCCTCGAACTTTGATCGATTTAAGTCAAAACTTCTGAATAATATATTATTATAAATCCTTTCTCTAAAATATAGTGAAGACAGTTCAGAGGGCTTATCTTGATCAGTACTTAATACAGAAATGGTGGTCATTTAAACAACACATATCTAATAATTAGGTGTATTAATTATTTATAGTTTGTGTAACAAGTTTTTTTACATGTAAAAGTACTTATTACAAGATATTGTTGTTGCTGGCAAAGTGTGTCCAAAATCTTTAAGGTAGACATCCATGGGAAGGAAAGATTGTGCATAACCTGTAACTCCAAATGTGCAGGCTGCAGAAAGTAATACACAAAATAAAATCTTGGATTTTAAGGAAGTTATAAGCCTTCTTTTAAAGACGTTTTAGCTGACCACATTGGACCTTGAGGAATAACTTAAAGTCAATTTAAAAGTCGACTTTAATCTCTTCTGTAACATTGTTCACAGCTATGTCTAGAAGGCATTTGATAGAATAATAGAAATGTCATAAGCTAACTACCCGAAGTCCAGGTGCCATCCTCCCCGACCACGTATTCCTAGAGGAAATGTTATATGCTTCTTTACTTACACTAGCAAAAACACTCTAAAACTATGGCTCAGCTGAACCACATTCATATATTGAAACCAATAGTGACTGATACCTTATTGATAACTCTTGTACAAGATCTTCCTGTTTGAGAATTGTCTCTTCCACTTAGATATTGCTTTCAATTAGATTGTTCCGATAGAACTCAAGAAAAAAAATTAGCATTCAACAAACAAAAAAAATTACCTTCTTTAAACTTTGGTATTAAATTATTCATAGTAATAGGCAAAATATTTGGAAAATATAGTGTCAATTCTATGTGTGAAAAGAAAGTTGTAAACACTTAAAAAAAAGAACAGTGTTTCAATTAAATCAATATTATGTTTTCCTGGCCTATATGCTGACTATATTTTGCTTTGTCTTCCCTCCAAACAAATATGAATACTTCTCTTTGTCTTTGTTGAGGCCTGATAAGAAGTCCTATGAATATAGCTAAAGTAAATGGAACTCTATGCCTCTATCAGAGAGAAAAACATTGCCCCATTTGTTAGGAAATGGAAAGACTTGAAAAAAATTATATGAAGTGAAGTAAGCATGGCCCAAAGAAACATAGGTCCCATGGTTTCCCTTATTTGCAATTACTAGTATATGTCTGAGACAAGTAGAAACGGTCAGGTAAGTTGATGTTAGGCAAAATGAACCCTAAGATAAGGATTCAAATGTTTTTTCTCTCTTGCCATTGTTTCTTTTATTTTTTTATAATTATTCTTTTTTGGGTTCAGTCGTGGGGCCTGAACTCTGGACGTGGACACTGTCCCTCAGCTCTACAGCTCAAGTGTAGCGCTCTACCATTTGAGCCACAGCGACACTTCCTGCTTTATTTTCTGCTTATGTGGTGCTGAGGAATCGAACCTATGGCCTCATGCATGCAAGGCAAGCGCTCTACCACTGAGCAACCTTCCCAGCCCCTTCCGATTTTTTCTACCATATCTATAAGATGATTTCTTTGTTGCTTTGTATGTCCCTTCCCCACGGTATAAGCCCTGTTTTCACTGTATTTGATGTTGGTATCATTTGTGGAGGAGAAGGGAAAAAAACAAATCGTTTAAAAAGGGATACGGGTGGATCCATTGAAACAATGAGATGTACAAGATGTTATTTCAAAAAAAGAACGTTACATCATTGGCTAGGGCTGAAGAGGGGAAGGAAGTGGGGCAGAGATGGGAAGGGATAGGAAGGGGAAACAAAAGAGGAGTCAACAATGCTTGATAAGGAATATAGTCATTACCTTGCTCACGTAATTGTAACTCCTCTGTACGATATTTTCACAATAAAAAACTTATTAATAACAAAAAATAAAATGAAATCTCAATCATGGGCATTGGCAGTTTAGGACTTCCACATAAAAATATATGAAACAAGTAAACTAATTCCAGTGGCATTACAGAAAATAGTAATGCAACAAACTATGCTTGTTTTGTCATAAAACTACTTAAAATAGTTTAAGTGAGAACAAAACAGTCTTAAGGTAGCAGTATTCTTAGCATAAAGTTTTATTCCAGTATGTACCAGTCTATTACTTAAGAAAATGTATTTTGTCCCCCAAATTTATTTGTTTCATAAAAAAGAGTAGGTATAGGATTTTTAAAAAAATTTGTATTTTACTAAGCATATAGTTTCTGAAGTATTCTAAGTTCTTTCCCTTTAGAATACTCTAAGGGCTTAACTTTCTGGTGAGAACATTAATTGAAATACTTTATGGTCAATGACTTAGCAGACTTCCAGTGACTTTCACTATCTATTACGTTCTTATTTATGTCTTTTTTGGTGCTAGTACAAGGGTTTGAAATAAAAGCCTTTTACCATTGCTTGGCTTTTTCCACTGAAGGCTGCTGCCTTACCACTCATCCAAACTTCCAGATCCAGTGATTTGCTAGTTATTGAGGATAAGAATTTTGAGGACTTGAGGATTTGTCTGCTGGAGCTGGTTTGTACCTTCATCCTTGGTTCTCATCCTCCTTAGTAGTCAAGATTATAGATGAGAAACACCATGACCTAGCAGCTACTTTTTTTTTTCCTGTCATGGGGCTTGAACTCTGGGCCTGGGCACTGTCCCTCATCTCTTCAGCTCAAAGTGAGCACTCTACCACTTGAACCACAGCGCCACTTCTGGTTTTTTGGTGGCTAATTGGAGATAAGTGTTTCACAGCTTTTCCTGCCCAGGCTGCCTTTGAACTGTGATCCTCAGATCTCAGCCTCCGGAGATCTCAGCTAGGAGTACAGGCATGAGCCACTGGCACTTGGCTTAGATTTAAGATTTTTATTTGTCCTACACATGGGGTTGAACTAAGGGCCTAATCCCTGTCCTGAGCTTCTTTTGCTCCTGGCTAACATTTTAATACTTGAGCCATAGCTCCATTTCTGGCTTTTTGATAGTTTATTGATGATAAGAGTCTCATGGACTCTCTTATCTGGTGTGACTTCAAACCATAATCCTCAGATATCAGCCTGCTAAGTAGCAAAGGTTATAGGTATGAGCCACCTGCACCTGGCTAGATTTAAACTTTTATATTAAGTTATACAGTTTAAAAAATCCTACTAGCAAATCCTAGTAGAACAAACCTCTTTGATATTTTGAAGAATTTCACATATTTTGTCCTTTATGCTACATCTGAGTTTTTTTTAAATAAAACCTCTCCTTTCATTCAGATGTTTGTGTTGATGGTTGACCAACACCGTGTAATACGGGCCAGAATATTGAAATCATGCAGCTGTTGATTCACCTAGTCTAGCATACAGTTCTTTTAGTCTAATTTTTATCTATCTCAACTTCCATTCATAAACTCAGTTTTGAAAATGCACATTTTTTCACTGCAATAGCAGTGAAAATTACAACTTTGGAACCTGGACATTTTTTGAAACATCTTTCACAGCTCTGCCAGCCAAATAACTATCTTTGTAAACATGATACTTCTGACATGTGAAAGCTGCCATCAAATTCTGATGTTTGAATAGGAGTTATACAGCTTAATCTCTGATAAATTTTCTATGTCAGATGTCAGTGTGCCATATCTTATTTTTTATGCAAGTTTCTCTTTTCTTTTAAAAACTTTATGCTATGTTTTTAAACTGAGTGAAATTCTATTGCCTATTTTATTAACTTCAGAGCTCTTACAGATTGTAGGGACAATGCTAGAAAATGTAGACAATTAATTACCACTCTCTCCAACTGGAGGTTTGTTTTATTTGCAAAACCTAAAGTATACTATCATTTCTCCCCATCATTTACCTTCTTTCTCATGTATATCATTTGTACACAGAAATGACCCCTATGTTGTCACACTCTGTTGCTTACAAGTAAAAATAGATGCCTGAAATATTAGTTGTCAGTTGAAGAGAAGTTTGAAGGTAATAATTCTAAAAAAGACAGTCTTATTTTGTAATGAGGCCTAATTCATGAGGATACTTTCAAAGCATGTGTGTTTTTTATAATTACCTCTGAATATTAGGAAATTATGAGATGCTACAGCTGGAAAGCATGCATACTGTACATATTCAGAAGTTGGAGAAACAAACATATGTAGTCCTGTTGTCTAGATGAATAGAAAATAACACGAAAAACACAAAATCAGAATATAGATAACTCACCCAGAAATACTTTTCAAAACAACATTAAAGCCATCAGGATAGCATTAGAGTTAAAATCTATAAAGATTAATGGTGATATTTTCTGCAAATTTGCATAGTAGTTTAATATCAAATATTTATATTTAATAAATATCTTTTTTCATACATACAAAAGGCCAATAGTCATTCAACAAAAGACTCAATATCACTGTTACAGCAATGTAAATAAATATACACATCAATTTTTCCTCCCATCTGTTAGGGAAAGTATAATTAATCACTTAGATGACAAGTGTTGGTAAGGGTATAACAGAATGAAGGGTTTGGACACTCCACGTGAATATAAATTGGTACCACCAATTGAAAGCATTATGGAGACTTCAAGATATTATTCATAATTTTAATATGCAGCAGTTTTGTCTATGGGTACATTGCCAAGACAATGAAGTCAACATTTTGAAGAGCCATGTGCACCTTCACTTCCATTTTTATACTATTTTTTGAAACCAAGAAATGGAAATAGACTGTCCTGATTGATTGCTGAACCAATAAAAATATATTACATATATGTATACATATATACATGTGTGTATAAACACATATGTATATTATATGCATATCACTGGAATGTTATTCAGACAAAATGAGAGAAATTCTATGATATTACAGTATTTGATAGCTAACAAATTTGTTCTCCCAATAACACAGATAATTGTGTTTATCATGGTTGAGTGGATGGCAAGGTGTTTCTCAAAGTAAACTTCAAATCATAGGATGAATGAGTTTTGGGAATCTGTGTACAGAAGGACTGAAGCTATAGATTTTATTTGAATACATTTGTCTTTAAGAATACTAGATAAATTACTTTCCTTCTTTATTAAAAGTGTAATATAGTTGATACTTGCTTCCATTGTCCTTTGACTGATCTTATGACTTTTATCTGCGAGCTTGACAATGGATATGATTTTATATGATACCATCAATTATTCTTCATAATAATAATTTTATTGTTTCGATATACCAAGTAAACCAGTTTTGCCATATCCAATTCAGAAAATTGTGTACTTTCTCTATAATAAGTTGTAAAAGTCATAATGAGAGGTTAAACTTGTTTTTTTTGGGTCCAGTTGTGGGACCTGAACTCTGGGCCTGGCTGCTGTCCCTCAGCTCTTCAGCTCAAGGCTAGCACTCTACCACTTGAGCCACAGCGCCACTTCCTGCTTTTTTCTTTTTACTTATGTGGTGCTAAGGAATCAAACCCAGGGCCTCATGCATGCAAGGCAAGCACTCTACCACTGAGCCACCTTCACAGCCCCTTAAATTTGTTTTAATCTGCATTGTAAAATATCAGGAAAGAGAGTAGAAACATAACTGTACACTGGATCCTAAATATTTTGGATAAAGTAGAAAGATATTAGTTTAATTTACCTCTCTCTCTAGATCCCTCATTTTCAAAACCAGAGATTTTCAGAAATAATGGATGTGTTTTCTGACTTTTAATGTGCTTGCAAGCTAAAATCAGAACCCAAATCACTCAATATTAACTCCTCTGTCCAAAAATACCATTAAAATGTTTAGCTTACAAAAATAATTTAAGGAAACATAAGTCACCAAGCGTGTTTCCTATGTTTCCACAAATGCCTCAATATGAAGAATACAAATTTTACTAGAGGAAACAATCATGCCAATTATGACACCTTCTTAAAGGAAAATACATCTTTATGAATCAATGCAAAACTCATTTATTGAATATTTCCTGGATGTCACAATGTGCTCTATTAAAAAATCATAAGAGAATTGTAAGTTCTTTCAGAGAAATCTGGTTTTTTGTTGTTGTTACTGTTTATTTTCCTTTGATTTTTTATGTCAGTCCTGGGTCTTGAACTCAAGGTCTTGGCTTTGGCCCTGAACGATTTTTGTTCAACGCTATCATGCTATCAGTTAAACCACCGCTTCGCTCCCAGGTTTTGTATTTGTTTTTTGTTGTTTTTTTTTTGAGTAATTAGTTGGATATTAGAGGTCCAAAAACTTTCGTCCCTAGTCTGGCTTCAAAGCCTGATCCTCAGATCTCAGCCCCGGGGAAAATGAAGAGTGCAGGCATAAGTTACTGGCAGCCAGCTGTTATTATTTTTCACATAACAATTGTCTGTCCTAGCTTGAATGGCTTTTCAGTAAATCATGCTATTAAAATACTGGGGTTTTTTGCTCTTATATTTTTAAGAGTATAGACATGTTTCTTTTGGTATATTGATGAAGTAATGGCTTTAATACAAGTTATGAACTATGGATATAAAACACTGTTTCAAGGTGTTTATGGTTTTCATAAATTTTCATCATATAAATTCAGGGTGAACTGTATAAATTTTTCTAACTATAAACCATCCTTGTTAATAAAGTGCCTGAGTTATTTAACAAGTTGGACAAAGAATTAACCAAGGAGGGGCCAGCTGATCAACTTTTTATATTATTAAACATAAGGGTCCTTGTGAAAAATCCAAATTTTATTTTACTCAATTTAGGCATTAATAACACATAATACAAAAAAGCCACACTCAATTCTTTTCTTCTAAATAAGGAGTCTGTTTCAAAAAATGAGGTCTGTGGTTTGATGCTGGGAGCTCTTTTGTTTGGTTATTATGTTTCTTATTTGATTGTTCCTTCTTCTTATTTTAATATTTAATGAAAGGTTTTATCCATCTTGTGTCCTTAGGCTTTGAAGCAAAAAGCATAATTTAAAACATCTAATGAGTAAATAAATGTCTGAATACTGAAAAGTTATGGGATATGCTAAAGATATTAAAAGTGATTTTAATAATAGAGCAACAGATTCTACTTTTCTCTTGAGATGATGAAGTATACAAAATAGGATCAGGGTTTGAAGCCAGACTGGGGAAAAAAGTTCTTGGGCCTATTATCTCCAACTAATTGCTCAAAAACAAAACCAAAAGCCAAATACAAAACCTGGAAGCGAAGCTGTAGTTTAACTGGTAGCGTGATAGCTTTGAACAAAAATCGTTCAGGCCCAAAGCCAAGACCTTGAGTTCAAGACCCAGGACTGACATAAAAAATCAAAGGAAAATAAACAGCAACAGCAACAAAAAACAGATTTCTCTGAAAGAACTTACAATTCTCTTATGATTCTTTAGTAAAGCACATTGTGACATCCAGCAGATATTCAATAAATGAGTTTTGCATTGATTCATAAAGATATATTTTCCTTTAAGAAGGTGTCACAATTGTGCATGATTGTTTCCTCTAGTAAAATTTGTATTCTTCATATTGAGGCAATTGTGAAAACATAGGAAACATGCTTGGTAACTTATGTTTCCTTAAATTATTTTTTTTGTCGGTCTTGGGGCTTGAACTCTGGGGACTGGGCATTGTCCCTTAGCTCTTCAGCTCAAGGCGAGCGCTCTACAACTTGAGCTACAGCGCCACTTCCTCCTTAAATTATTTTTGTAAGCTAAACATTTTAATGGTATTTTTGGTCAGAGGAGATAATATTGAGTGATTTTGGTTCTAATTTTAGCTTGCAACTACATTAAAAGTCAGCAAACACATCCATTATTTCTGAAAATCTCTGGTTTTGAAAATGAGGGATCTAGAGAGAGAGGTAAATTAAACTAATATCTTTCTACTTTATCCAAAATATTTAGGATTCAGTGTTACAGTTATATGTTTCTACTCTCTTTCCTGATATTTTACAATGTATATTGAAACAAATTTAACCTCTCATTATGACTTTTACAACTTATTTTAGAGAAAGTACATGATTTTCTGAATTAGATATGGCAAAATTCGTTTACTTGGTGTGTCAAAACTATAAAATTATTATTATGAAGAATAATTGACGGTCTCATTTAAAATCATATCCATTGTCAAACTCCCAGATAAAAGTCATAAGATCTGTCAAAGAACAAGGGAAGCAAGTATCAACTATATTACACTTTTAATAAAGAAGGAAAGTAATTTTTCTAGTATTCTTAATGGCAAATGTATTCAAATAGAATCTATAGCTTCAGTCCTTCTGTACACAGATTCCCAAAACTCATTCATCCTATGATTTGAAGTTTACTTTGAGAAACACCTTGCCATCCACTCAACCATGATAAACACAATTATCTGTGTTATTGGGAGAACAAATTTGTTAGCTATTAAATACTGTAATATCATAGAATTTCTCTCATTTTGTCTGAATAACATTCCAGTGATATGCATATAATATACATATGTGTTTATACACACATGTATATATGTATACATATATGTAATATATTTTTATTGGTTCAGCAATCAATCAGGACAGTCTATTTCCATTTCTTGGTTTCAAAAAATAGTATAAAAATGGAAGTGAAGGTGCACATGGCTCTTCAAAATGTTGACTTCATTGTCTTGGCAATGTACCCATAGACAAAACTGCTGCATATTAGAATTATGAATAATTTCTTGACGTCTCCATAAAGTTTTCACGTGGTGGTACCAATTTATATTCACATGAAGAGTGTAAACAACCTCCATTCTGTTATACCTTTACCAACACTTGTCACCTGTGTGATTAATTATACTCTCTCTAACAGTTGGGAGGCAAAATTGATGTATATATTTATTTACATTGCTGTAACAGTGATATTGAGTCTTTTGTTGTATAACTATTGGCCTTTTGTATGTATGAAAAAGATATTTATTAAATATAATTATTTGATATTAAACTACTATGCAATTTTGCAGAAATTATCACCACTTATCTTTATAGATTCTAACCCTAATGTTACCTTGATGGCTTTAATGTTGTTTTGAACAGTATTTCTGGGTGAATTATCTATATTCTGATTTTGTGTTTTTCGCGTTATTTTCTATTCATCTAGACAACATGACTACATATGTTTGTTTCTCCAACTCCTGCATATGTACATTATGCATGCTTTCCAGCTGTAGCATCTCATAATTTCCTAATATTCAGAGGTAATTATACAAAACACACATGCTTTGAAAGTATTTTCATTAATTAGGCGTCATTACAAAATAAGACGGTCTTTTTTATAATTATTAATTTCACCCTTCTGTTCAACTGACAACCTAATATTTCAGGCATCCATTTTTACTTGTAAGCAACAGAGTGTGACAACATAGGGGTCATTTCAGTGTACAAATGATATACATGAGAAAGAAGGTAAATGATGGGTAGAAATGATTGTATATTCTAGGTTTTGCAAATGAAACAAAATCTCCAGTTGGAGAGAGTGGTAATTAATTGTCTACATTTTCTGGCATTGTCCCTACAATCTGTAAGAGCTCTGAAGTTAATAAAATAGGCTATAGAATTTCACTCAGTTTAAAACATAGCGTAAAATTTTTAAAAGAAAAGAGGAACTTTCATAAAAAATAAGATATGGCACGCTGACCTCTGACATAGAAAATTTATCAGAGATTAAGCTGTATAACTGCCTATTCAAACATCAGAATTTGATGGCAGCTTTCATAGGTCAGAAATACCATGTTTACAAAGATAGTTATTTGGCTGGCAGAGCTGTGAAAGATGTTTCAAAAAATGTCCAGGTTCCAAAGTTATAATTTTCACTGCTAATGCAATGAAAAAAATGTGCATTTTCAAAACTGAGTTTGTGAATGGAAGTTGAGATAGATAAAAATTAGACTAAAAGAACTGTATGCTAGACTACGTGAATCAACAGCTGCATGATTTCAATATCCTGGCCCCTATTGTTCAGCCATCAACAAAATCATCTGAATGAAAGAAGAGGTTTTATTAAGAAACTCAGATGTAGCATAAAGGACAAAATAGGTATAATTATTCAAAATATCAAAGAGGTATGTTCTAGGATTTGCTAGTAGGATTTTTTAAACTGTAAAAATTAATATAAAAGTTTAAACCTATTCAGGTGCGTGTGGCTCATACCTATAACCTTTGCTACTTAGCAAGCTGAGATCTAAGGATCACGGTTCAAAGCCAGCGTTGGCAGGAATACCTGTGAAACTCTTATCTCCAATTAACCACACAAAACCCGAAGTGGCCCTGTGGCTCAAATAATAGATTTCTCCCTTTGAGCTGAAGAGATGAGGGACAGTGCCCAGGCCCAGAGTTCAATCCCCACGACAGGAAAAAAAAAGTAGCTGCCAGGTCATGGTGTCTCTCATCTATAATTTTGACTACTAAGGAGGATGAGAACCAAGGATGAGGGTACAAACCAGCTCCAGCAGACAAATCCTCAAGTACTCATAATTCGTATCTTCAATAACTAGCAAATAGCTGGTTGTGGAAATTTGGATGCTTGGTAAGGCACCAGCCTTGAGTGGAAAAAGCCAAACAATAGTACAAATCTTTTATTTCAAACCGTAGTACTAGCACCAAAAAGGACATAAAGAAGAACCTAGTAGATAGTGGAAATCACTGGAAGTCTATGAAGCCATTGACCATAAAGTATTTCAATTAAAGATAAGCCCTTAGAGTATTCTAAAGGGAAAGAACTTAGAATACTGCAGAAACTATATGCTTAGTAAAATAAAAATTGAAATAAAAATAAAAATTAAGAAAAACCGTACCTACTCTTTTTTATGAAACAAATAAATCAGGGGAGCTAAATACATTTTCTTCAGTAATAGACTGGTACATACTGGAATAAAACATTATGCTAAGAATACTGCTAGTTTAAGACTGCTTTGTTGTCACTTAAACTATTTTAAGTAGTTTTATGAAAAAATAAACATGTAGTTTGTTGCATTACTATCTTCTGTAATACCACTGGAATTAGTTAACTTGTTTCATATATATTTATGTGGAATTCCTAAATTGCCAATGCCCATGATTGAGATTTATTTTATTTTTTATAATTAATAAGTTTTTTATTGTGAAGATATTATACAGAGGATTTACAATTACATGAGCAAGGTAATGAGTATATTTCTTATCAAGCATTTTTGCCTCCTCCTGCTAATTCAGTTAAGAGGAAGTCATTCCTAAGTATGGAATACCCCTAATCCAGTGGGACTAATGTCTTAATATAAATAATATTTGGGCAAAAGTATATACTTAAGGAGAAAGGCGGATGACACGGTGTTGTCTTTACAAAGCAAAGAATGCAATAGATTATCAGAATACCACCAGAAATGAGTTGAGCAGGATCAACTGGATCCTCTTGAATCGTGTCCAGAAGAAACTTACCCTGCTGATAGGTTTAATTTTGAATGTTCAGGGTTTATCTGAGGATATGAAATTGTGTTGTAGTTCATTCAGTCTGTGGGAGTTTCTCTGAGTAAGTGAAGATGACTAATAATTATCCACACAATTCTATTGTACTCCCAACAGAAAAAGGTATATATGTATGTGTCTGTGCATATATATATATATATATATATATATATATATAAAATACAATTACTATTAGATCATATGATGACAAAATGTGTAGCATATACTTAGGTAGAGGAATTTTTAATAACTATAATACAGTATTTATTTAATTATGACTGAAACATGAGCATTGACATCATCACGAGGAGAGAAATAGAAAAATCCAGATAATGGAAACAAAATAGAATTTCAGAAGTATATGAGTTTGAGAATTGAATGAAGTTATAATTCCAGGGCAGACTTTGTGAAGAGAAACAGATATCCTCAGAATAAGCAGCTGTCTATGATAAATGATAAATTCCATCGGTGTTCCAAAAGTGAACAACTGTAAGGAGTTGAAGAATCATCCATCAAATGAAGTAATATGATGTCTTGTCAAGTTTGTAGCATTTGATAAAATTTAAAAAGTCAGGTATATGATTTAAAATTATAAGAAACTCAAAGGCAGTGTTCCTTTCAGGCTAGAACTGACTTAACATACATGGCCAGAAAGTGGATGCAGAAACATTGTGTTAAACAAATTTTGCTAATATCTATGGTTTCACATTTTTTGGTTATTAAGTGTGAAAAAATTGAAGAAGTCTCTAGGACTCTAAGTTATAATGCACAAAATCTTGGAAGATACATAAAAATTGTGCCTTTGATATAGACAGAAAGACCATTATCCATAAGCAGGAATTCTTGGTCTATCTCTGGAGGAGTCTTATCTGATGCATCTACAGAAATGAACAAGAGATGTGCCCCCAAATCTCCTAAACCCAGTGCTTCAATAAATGGAAAGAAAAATGAAATAAGCAGATAGACTTCATTGCAAATGTCATAAGATATATAAAGCAGAACAAAATGGTATTAAAGGGACCTAGGGCATACAGTACTTGAGAAGCACTTGACTTAAAGAAAGCAATTATCTGAGGCAAAGTCAGTTATGTGAAGATCTCAGGGTAAAGAGCTCAGTCTGAGTGTAGAAAAACTAGAACAAATGTATAAATTAAAGAATATTTTAGAGAAGAATGAGAAGGATTGGGAAGCCATATAAATGGAGAAAAAATGGAGAAAAAATATATGTAAATGAAATACCAAGAAATAAAACAGAAAAGCTGAGTTCGTGAATATTTTAGTACGTATTTTCGAAGTGAATATTTTAGTAAACTAGTTCTAGCTACATGAAAGTATTCATGAAAATATGGCTGTGAGTTGTTATAGGTTCTTTCAAAATCCTACTTTCTCAGGATCTACTGGATCTACTAATGTAAAGTACTATGCCTTTTCTGTGCCCTTAAGTAATGTCTGATGCTACAAATGATACAGGGAAGATATGTATAAGATCTTTAAAAGAATACATATTAGCAAGATGTATTTTTTTCATTTTTATTGTGAAAATACTGTACAGAGGGGTTACAATTACATGGGCAAGGTAACGAGTAGATTTCTTATCAAGCATTGTTGCCTCCTCCTTTGTTTCCCCTTTCTATCCCTTCCCATCGCCCCTCCTTCCCTCTCCCCTCTACCTCTCTCCCCCCCACTTGCTCCCAGCCAAAGTTGTAAAGTTCGTTTTTTGACATAACATCTTGTACATCTCATTGTTGCAATGGGTTTACCTGTATCTCTATTTAAACTATTTGTTTTTTCTTTACCCCTCCACAAATTATACCAACATCAAATACAGTGAAAACAGGGGTTATACCGTGGGGGAGGGACATACAAAGCAACAAAGAAATCGTATTATAAAAACGTTAGAAACAATCGCAAGAAAGAAAAACACATTTGAATCATTATTTTGGGGTTATTTCGCCTAACATCAACTTCTCTGACCGTTTCTACTTGTCTGAGACATATACTAGTAATTGCAAATAAGGGAAACCATGGGAACTATGTTTCTTTGAGCCAAGCTTACTTCACTTCATATAATTTTTTTCAAGTCTTTCCATTTCCTAGCAATGTTTTTCTTTCTGATGGAGGCATAGAGTTCCATTTGCTTTAGATATATTCATAGGACTTCTTATCGAGCCTCTACGAAGACAAAGAGAAGTATTCATATTTGAGTTTGGAGGGAAGACAAAGCAAAATACAGTCAGCATATACGCCACGAAAACATAATATTGATTTAATTGAAACACTGTTCTTTTTTTTAAGTGTTTACAACTTCCTTTTCAAACATAGAATTGACACTATATTTTGAAATATTGGCTTTTCTGTATGTCAATCATGAGAAAAACGTGGCTGAAATTAGAAAAGCAACTCCATTCGTAATAGTCCCACAAAAAATAAAATACCTAGGAATTAACTTAACCAAAGAAGTGAAGGACCTTTATGATGAAAACTTTAAAAATCTGAAAAAGGAAATCAAAACAGAACTTAGATAGTGGCAAAACCTCCCATGCTCCTGGATTGAAAGGATCAACATCGTGAAAATGGCAAAATTTCCCAAGGCTATTTACAAATTCAATGTGATACCTATCAATATTCCAACCTCATTCTTCAAGGAAATAGAAGAAGCAATCCAAAAATTCATATGGAACAAAAAAGGACCCCAAATAACAAAAGTAATCCTTAAAAGAAAGAACGGTGCTGGAGGAATATCAATACCAAATTTCAAACTGTACTACAAAGCCATAGTAATCAAAACAGCTTGGTACTGGCACAAGAACCGACCTCAGGAACAATGGAATAGAATTGAAAACCCAGAAATGAACCCAAAGACCTTTAGCCATCTAATCTTTGATAAGTGAGCTAAAAAAATTAGAATGATAAAGACAGCCTCTTCAGTAAACGGTGCTAACTTGCTTAACTACTTGTAGAAAACTAAAGCTAGATCCTTATATATCACCCTGCACCAGAATCAATTGCAAATGTATCAAAGACCTCCGAATCAAAGCAGACACTCTGAAAACATTACAGGATGGAATAGGAGAAACACTAGTTCTCCTTGGCACAGGCCGAAATTTGCTTAATAAGGACCCAGAAACACAACAAATCAAAGAAAGGTTGGACAAATGGGATTGCATGGAGTTGCAGAACTTCTTCATGGCAAAGGACATAGCTAGCAAGATCAATAGAAAACCAATGGATTATGAGAAGATCTTCACTAGCCATACAACGGACAAGGGTCTTATATCTAAAATATACTTGGAACTCAGAAAATTAAATCCCCCAACAACAAATCCTCAAAGAAACAACTGCCCAATAAATAAGTGGGCTACAGACTTAAAGAGAAACTTCTCTGAAGAGGAAAGAAGGATGGCCAATAGACATATGAAGAAATGCTCAAACTCTCTAGCCATAAAAGAAATGCAAATCAAAACAACATTGAGATATCACCTCATCCCAGTTAGAATGGCTATAATCAAAAACTCTAATAACAACAGATGCTGGAGGGAATGTGGACAGAAGGGGACATTAATGCATTGTTGGTGGGAGTGTAAACTTGTTCAACCACTTTGGAAAGCACTATGGAGGTTCCTCAAAATGCTCCACATAGAGGTGCCCTATGACCCAGCAATCCAACTTTTGGGCATTTAACCAAATGGTCACAAACAAGACCATACTGAAGCTACCAGCACAACTATGTTTATTGCAGCATTATTTACCAGAGTTAAGCTATGGAGCCAACCCAGATGCTTCTCAGTAGATGAATGGATCAAAAAAATGTGGTATATATACACAATGGAATTTTATGTGTCCATCACAATGAATGACATTGCCCCATTTGTTAAAAAATGCAAAGACTTGCAAACAATTATATGAAGTGAAGTAAAGCCAAGCCCAAAGAAACATAGGTCCCATGGTTTCCCTTATTTACTATAACTAGTACATGTCTGAGACAAGGAGAAAACGTCAGATACGATGATGTTAGGCAAAATGTACCCCAAGGTAAGTATTCAAATGTTTTTTCTTTCATTTGAGTGTTTCTAACATATTTATAAGATTATTTCTTTGTTGCTTTGTATGTCCCTCCCCCACGATATAACCCCTGCTTTCACTGTGTTTTATGTTGGTTTAATTTATGGAGGGGAAGGAAAAAAAAATGTTTTAATAGGGATACAGTTGGACTCATTGCAGCAACGAGATGTACAAGTCATTATATTGAAAAACAAACTTTACAACGTTGGGGGGGTTGGGAAGTGGGGGGTGGGAGGTGGGGGAGGGGGGTGGAGATGAGAACGGAAGTGATTGGACGGGGAAACAAAGGAGGAGGCAACAATGCTTGATAAGAAATGAACTCATTATCTTGCCCATGTAATTGTAACTCCTCTGTATGGTAGTTTCACAATAAAAAAAATGAAACATAGGTCTTATCCTTTCTTTATTTGCAATAGTTAGTATATGTCTAGGATATTCTTAGCAGATGAGCAGAATAGCTCAATAGCTACATAAATGTGGCCATATAAGATGATGCTAAGCAAAATGAACTACAAGATGTGGACACAAGTGGTTTATCTTTATTGTTGTTTTGTTTTAATGTACTATATGATTTTTTGTTTCTTTTGTTCCTACCCCTATGGTTTATCCCCTGTTGTCACTATGTTTGATTTTGGTACCCTGGTATTATATATATGTTTATTTGAATTTAGGAAGGGAAGAGGAAAACAGAATGATGAGAGAACGGATAAGGGGAACCAATGCAACATACACAAGACAATTTGTTGGAAATGATCCCTACAACTTGTGTGTGGGGTGGAAGGGAGAGACATTAGGAGAAAAATGAGGGTAGGAGTAACAAGTTTAACAAGAAATGTATTGATTACCTCATTTATGTAATTGTAACCCCTCTGTACATCACCTTGGTAATTTAAAAAAATGTTTCTGTCCTTTAACCATTGCTTATTTCTGATCACCAGCCCTGTCCTAAAGCTGCCCATAGGAAACACCAAGTACTATTTAAATGAGGGTAACAAATATAGAAAATTCTTGAGTTTTGTAGTTCTGTGACAGAAATGGAAGTCAAAGGAAACTACCTTTTTATTTGAAGAAGCAGAATTTTGCTTGGCTTTCAAAAAGTTAGCCACCATATGAAATATTGAGACATAAATGCCAAGTACTTAGTGCTATCCAAAAATACAACGTGATTCAATTTGCCGAGCACTCTTCTCATTCTCTTGTGTGAATTTAATGCTATGAACTGAGTGACAATATTCCTTTGAATTGGAAAGGAAAGCAGATTTGTTAACCATTAAGTGAAGGAGTTTGTAGATAGTGACTCAGAGAACCTTCAAAGTAAGTTTATATGGGTGAGAAATTGAGAGTCAGAGACTGAACATTACCATTCAGTAAATGTGAGTTATATTTACTTCCTACCTTAGAGTCTATGTTATTTCTGTTAATTCCTTAAACTGAGACAAATTTTAAGTAAATTGTAGGGATAAAAAATCATTTTATTTTTAACATACTCTCCAGTGATTCCATCTACACCTATGGGTTATTGAAACCATAAACATGAATCCCTTTCCATGCTTCGTTTGTAGACCTTTAGATACATTTCACTGTATTTGCTATCATTATTAAATAGTAATGTCAATTTGTGCAGATTAGTTGTTTGTATGTTATTGAAAATCTTAAATTGGAAAACTTGAATAAAAAAGAACCTTTTATTCCTACTGTTATGACTGTCATTACATGTCTCCTTCCCCTATTCTCTCTCATATTTTTCCGATCATGGGGCTTGAACTCTGGGTTTGAGTGCTGTCCTTCAGCTCCTCAACTCAAGGTTAGTGCTCTACCACTTGAGACACAGCGCCACATCCAGTTTTTTGGTGGTTTATTGGAGATAAGAGTTTCACAGAATGGCAATCCTCAGATCTCAACCTCCTGAGTAGCTATGATTACAGGCATGAGCCACCAGTGTCAGGCTACATGTCCCTTATTCTTTTGTTTTAATATATTTTTATTGTAAAGATACTGTACAAAGGGGATACAGTTACATGAGTAAGGTAATGAGTCCATTTCCTATCAACCATTGTTGCCCCCTCCTTTGTTTATATCCTACCATCCCTTCCTTCCCCAACTCTCCAACTTCTCCCTCCCCCATTCCAAAGCTGTAAAGTTCAATTACAACATATTCTTTATACCAGATTTGAAGGTTTAATGTAGCTTTGCCTTTAGACATTAGAATCAAGGTAAAAGCAGTTAACAATGCATGTTTAACTACAAGATTTGGCCTTTTATTTTATTTATCTATTTATTTTTTGTCGGTCATGGGGCTTGAACTCTGGGCTTAGGCACCATCCCTGTGCTCTTCAGCTCAAGGCGAGTGCTCTACCGCTTGAGCCACAGGACCACTTCTGATTTTCTAGTGGTTTATTGGAGATAAGAGTCTCACGAACTTTCCTGCCTGGGCTGGCTTTAAACCGCAATCCTCAGATCTCAGCCTCCTGAGTAGCTAGGCTTAGAGGTGAGCCACCGGCGCCCAGTTTTGCCTTTTATTTTTTATTTAACATATTTTATTAATATGAGATATTTAGTTGTGAGTTTACACATTCACAGAGTTTATTATGAACAAATTCATCCAATCTACCAGAACCATATTCCTGCTGTGATCTTTCCCCATTTCAAATAGTATTTGGTTTCATGATATTAGAGAGATGAATGTCGATAGAGAGATATATGATACATAGAGATAGATAGATAGATAGATAGATAGATTAGATAGATAGATAGATAGATAGATAGATAGATAGATAGATAGATAGATAGATAGATAGATAGATAGATAGATAGATAGATAGATAGATAGATAGATAGATAGATAGATAGATAGATAGATACACAGATAGATAATGTAAGGTCCTTCAATCCTCTTTCCCCCCTGGTACACCTATTTAAACCAATCCTCTTCTTGCTGATTATTTCCTAGATAGTTCCCCTTTCACATTCATATCCTGTCACTACTACTAAGGTTATTAACATCATCATCTTTTATGTCTGCAATCCACAAATAAGCAAGAACATGTAAATAAC
Organism: Dipodomys merriami; assembly: GCF_024711535.1. NCBI lineage: Eukaryota > Metazoa > Chordata > Mammalia > Rodentia > Heteromyidae > Dipodomys > Dipodomys merriami. The sequence goes on along the minus strand of NW_027202574.1, from coordinate 32,569 downwards.
TGGTTTTATGGGCTTAGCTCATTTCATTCAGCAAGATGTCCTCCATCTCTTGCAAATAGCATAATTTCATTTTTTTTCCTTTATGGCTGAGTACTATTACAAATTTTCCCTTTAAGACTCAGTAATATTACATGATACATATATATAGAGAGATACATCTAGTATATCTATGTAGTATTTATACGATCTATCTAGCTTGCTAGCTTGCTAGCTAGCTAGCTATCCATCCATAGTATGTTTCCCTTATTAGTCAGTTGCTGGAAACAGAGATGCAATATACATTGATTTACTTTCCTTAAACGCATGCTCAAAAAGAAGGAATCATATACTATTTTAGTATTATCAGGCACTCAATTCTGGTTTCCATAATGGTTGTAGGAGTTTACAGTTTCATCAATGTTTGTTGTTTGGATTCTTGATGATTGCCATTCTGATTGGCAGCATATTCTAATTGAAACAGAATATTAGATTATCTTTCCTTTGAATTCCTTTTAGATCTAAAGGCATTGAACATTTTTTCATATACTTATTACCAATTTATTTTGTTATTCTAAAAACAATAAACAAATTTGTTCAATTTACATGCTAATTTTAATAAGATTATTTGTTCCTTTGTAGTTTAATTTTTGACCTGCTTGTATATTCATTACAGTATTCTTATCCATTTAAATTTGAAAAAGATTTGCTCTCATTCTGTAAGTTATTTATTAATTCTGGCAATTGTTTCTTTTGATGGGTAGAAACTTTCAAAACATTGATGGAATCCCATAAATTCAATCTCATTTTTACTTGGTGGACTATTGTAGTCCTACTAAGAATATAATTGGCTAAGCCTAAATGTTTCAGTGTTTTTACCAAACATATTTTCCTCATATTGTTTTAAGGTTAAAGGCTTTCTATTCTTTTTTTTTGTTTGGAGTTGTTTTTCTATTAGATAAGGTATATCAGTCTAATTTCAGTCTCCTGAATGTTGACAACTAGTTTTACCATTTTTGCATATTCATTAAAATACTGATGCCCCTCTTCTGTATTTTTATTATAATCCTCGAATACATATTTTGATGTCTCCTGATAATAAAATTTCCCTCAGAATTTCTTCTAGCATAACTCACATCTCTCTAAAATTGCCATGTGTCAGTTTTTCTGTAGTGACGCTCTCATAGTCTTTACCAACAATATTTATGATAAGAAAACTTAACAATGATCGATGATAGGCAATCTTTAAGCTGCCTGTGCTGCTTAAGTCACATAATCGATCTACAACCTTGAAGAAATGGCTGCAGTACGGAAATAAGACACAACTAGGCAGAATCTTTCTATAAAGCTTTCTCATTTTGATTTGGAACCTCTACAGGCCATTTAATTCCAATGGTAATACTCTGTCTGTTATGGTAGAACATATTTCATATTCTTTTCTTAAAATATTTTTATTGTGAAAATACCATACAAAGGGGTTATAATTACATGAGCAAGGTAATGAGTACATTTGTTATCAAACATTGTTGCCTCCTCATTTGTTTCCCCTTTCCATCCCTTCCCACCTCCAACCTCAACCTCCATCCCCGTGCCAAAGTTGTAAATTTCATTTTTGACATAAAGTCTTGTACATCTCATTGTTGCAATGAGTCCACCTGTATCCCTATTTAAACAATTTGTTTTTTCACTTCCCCTCCACAAATTATACCAACATCAAATACAGTGAAAACACGGGTTATACCGTTGGGGAGGGGCAAACAAAGCCAAAAAGAAATCATCTTATAAATATGTCAGAAACAATTGCAGGAAAGAAAAATCATTCGCATACTTATCTTGGGTTCATTTCACCTAACACCAACTTATCTGACCGTTTCTCCTTATCTCAGACATATGCTAGCTATTGTAAATAAGGGAAACCATGGGACCTATGTTTCTTTGGGCCTGGCTTACTTCACTTCATATAATTGTTTCCAAGTCTTTCCATTTCCCAACAAATCGGGGAATGCCATTCTTTCTGATGGAGGCATAGAATTCCATTGTGTATATATACCACATTTTCTTGATCCATTCATCTACTGAGGGGCATCTGGGTTGGTTCCATATATTAGCTATGTAAATAATGCTGCAATAAACACAGTTGTGATGGTAGCTTTAGTATGGCCTTGTTTGTGATCATTTGGGTAAATGACCAAAAGTGGGAGTGCTGGGTCATAGTGTAGCTCTTTGTGGAGTCTTTTGAGGAACCTCCATAATACTTTCCAAAGTGGTTGAACAAGTTTACACTCCCACCAACAATGCAGTAGGGTTCCCTTCTGTCCACATCCCCTCCAGCATCTGTTATACAGAGAGAGCACATATTTCATATTCTTGTCTCAATATCTTTCCATCTTAATTTTTATCCTCAAACTACAGGCATGTTAATAAAGAGATGATAAGATTTCTGCAGGCCTGGTCTCAGTCTCTCTGTACATTACGTGATACTTGATGAGAAGTTCTACCAGCTAAATGCTCCCTTTGACTGTCTATTTTTGTGACTTTTTGAAAGTTAGGTTATTATTTTATTTCTGAGTCAGTCAGCATTTTGTTAGGTCATCATTGATGGTAAAATCATTACAAGAATTCTGCCAAGCTATGACATCTTAATAAATTATTAATACTTCATAGTCCAAAATAATATCATATTCCATCTTAGGTACTGTCACAAGAAAGGCACTAGAATCGATGCCAGCACTCACACACACACACATACACACACACACTCACACACACACATACACACACACACACACACACACACACACACACACACACAAAATACATTGTAAAGTAGTTCTGTATGATTTCTCCAAATGCTTAAAATATATATATGCATAGTATTTTATAATTCTCAGAAACAAAGATTATACCCACAGATGTACCAATTGTGATGAAATATAATTTATATATTGACTAAGTGTTCAACATAAAAAATCAATGTACTTAACTAAATGTAGATAAATCAACAACAAATTTAGCTATAATTCTTGCTAGAATTCCAACCAGTTGTGGTAAACATCTCTTTAATACCAGACATCTGGAATAATCTAAAAATTGTTGTCATATTTACAGTCATATTTAATATAGGGTGAAAGACAAGATGACACATTGTCTAAAGTGTGGCCTTTTGGAAAAACTCTACCATGTGCCCTCTTTTTCTATCATATTGGTTTTCTAATAATGTTGTTTTCTGTTGTCTTTAGTGGTTTTTGTTTGATCTTTTTTGTTTTGTTTGCTCATTTATGTCTTTGGGGGGAGGTGAAGGGATGTACAAAAATGGAGGGATAAATGATGAACAGATGCAGCAATGCTACTCGTGAGACACTATCTTGAGAATGAACTATACAACTTGCGAGTGTAGATAGGAGGGAAAAACTGAGAGAGCATGGAACGATGATGTTGCCCAGAAAGAACTGTACAGGTTAGCTGACTTACATAACTGTAATCCCTTTATACATCACTTTTATAAAAATAATGAAATAGGGAAAAAGTCTTACCACTCTAAAAATAGTTAATGTAATTATCTCCAATAATTAACAACCATTCATTGATTATATACCAGAAATTAATACAAATCATTCTTTTTAAAGTACACTATATGATACAGTGTGGAAATACATTTGTCAGCAGTTGAAGTATATGTTTCTTCTATGAATCCTGCAGGTTTATTATGACTTTTCATACCATATTTTTTCTAAGATAAGGCAGTATATTATTGGAGTCAACAGTCTTAAGTGATTTTTGATGTAAAAATTGTTATAAATGAAATTTTTTAAAAACCTGATATCTAGAATGACAACTTTCTGAATCTTCAGTCTTCAAATCACTATAGCATTGATCTGAAATTATCAATCTTGAGGCCAGTTGTATAGAATGAGCTTTCAAATATTCATCATTTTCTTTAAGCAGTTAGATTTCTGGTATGAAATTGATACTTGTAGCAGCCAGAATATTTTTAAGGGCCACTGGGTATTCTGGAATCATTGCTTGTTATTCTTGATCTTTCAATCAAGCTCCAAAGTTATCAATAAGTTTTAATGTAGCAATTTCCTCTCCCTTTTCTACATATGTATCAATCAAAAGTGGTAGATACAAGAAATAACTGAGAGGTATCTTTTATGGTTTAGTGAAAGGAAGTTCCTGATTCTTTTTGAGATATAAAATTTGGAACTACCACAAATGTAAGCATATTTGAATTACAATCTCATATGATTACTTAATTTTTGACAAATATCTATTATATTGTTCTATTCAGCATTGTGTTTAACTTTTAATTTCCTGAAGTATGTATGACATAAGAAATGCATAGATCTGAGGTTTCTGATATTTCCATACTTTATTTTCTCCTATGATTCAGGATGAAATGGTGAGCTAGGAAAAGTCATTGGCAAATCAGCATTGACTATAAGTGCATAGTTCTAAGGGTATTACACAATGCAATTATAAATTGCATTAGATGTCTTTCACCACAATGTGTACAAACATAGAAACTGACCCATCCAAAGAAGATACATTAAATGAAAATGCAGTCATTTTTCATTAAGTTTCATAAAGAGATGTTTCTTTTATGATAATTTTATTGTTACTTATAGAATTGATTTAAAATCATGAGTGCATACCAACAATTTTATGCATAAAAATCATGCCATGAACACTTCATGAACTATTAGCCATGTGCCTGAAGCTCACCTCTGAATTTGTAGTTATACATCAGCGTGAGTTCCAGAGGATTGAAGATTGAGGCCAGCTCAAATAGAAAACTTCATGGACTCACTTGCCAAATCTACAAGCAAAATGCAGAAATAGATGCATGGCTCAAGTGGCAGTAGCAGCTCAGCATGTAAGCCTATTGAGTACCCTATGTTCAAATTCCAGTATTGCAAAAAAATTAGTCAATAATTTTATATTTCCTTTACAAACAGGGATGTTGAACATTTCGTCATGTGTTTCTTTGCCATTTTTGTCTCTTCTTCTGAGAAGTTTCTCTTTAGTTCCCTTGCCTATTTAGTAATTGGTTTGTTAGGTTTGGGGGGATTAGTTTCTTAAAGAAAAACATGAGGAAATGTTCACCATCCCTGATTGTAAATGATATGCAAATAAAGACAACCCTGCCATTCCACCTTACACCAGTCAGAAAGGCCCACATCCTAAAGTCAGCCAATGACAAATGCTGGAGAGGATGCAGAGAAAGAGGAACCCTATTACACTGCTGATGGGAATGTATACTTATCCAACCATTTTAGAAATCAGTCTGGTGGATCCTCAGAAAACTAAATAGTGACCTCCCCTATGACCCAGCCATACCACTTATAGGCATCTATCCTGAACAACAGGAACCAGTATACAAGGACAAATGTACCTCCATTTTATTGCAGCACTGTTCACAATAGGCAGGATATGGAAACAACCCAGATATCCCACCACAGATGAATGGATCCAAAAATTATGGTATTTATACACTATGGAATATTATGCAGCCATTAGAAAGGGCAAAATAATGGCATTTGCAAGGAAATGGATGGAACTAGAAGAAATCATGTTGAGTGAGGTAAGCCAAGAACAAAGAGACAAATGGCACATGGTCTCGCTGAAAAGTAGATGTTAAATCCAAAACCTAAGTAGATATGACAAAGTTAATAAGACTTAAGAAACAAATAACTTCCACTCACCTGGTTGAATCACTACTAAATAATCCCATGCTGCTGATCACATATATGGTATATATGTGCACACCAGAGGGAAACCAGAAGGACACAGAACTAGATGGAATCAGGGAAAAACATACAACACTGGGACCCATCAGCTGCACTGGACATTGATCAAAATGAACTAAGCAACACAATGGCAGCAATGGGAGTGAGCGAACTATGGAAAAGAGGGATCAGCTGATGCTATGCAAAATGAAAAAAAATGTACATATCACCCAATGTGGAAGAAATAACTGTATTGTCAAAGCTCATAGAACACATAAATGTTATAGAGCACGATAGACAGTTTGGCCCATGAAAGTTAGATTGTGTTTGTAATTTTAACTAGGCATCACTATCCCACAATACTGTGAAATTTGGGAAATTATGTAACCACTTAATCACAATAAAGAATTTGATCTATCTAGTGGGGGTAGTGGTGTGTTAAATTCCCCAATAATTAATGTGTTTGGATCTATGTGAGATCTGAGGAAAAGTATTGGTACTCCGTTGTTTGGTAAATATATATTTTGAATTGTAATATCCTCCTGAAGGGGAGATCCTTTAATTAGTATGTAGCGACCTTTTTTATCTCTTCTTACTAATTTGAATTTGAAATCTATTTTATCTGATATTAGGATTGCAACTCTCACCTGTTTACGGGGGCATTTGCTTGGTAGGTTTTGTTCCAGCCTTTCACTATCAAAATGTGTTTGTTTTATGGGCCAGGTGTGACTTGTGAAGGCAGCAGATAGAAGGATCTTGCTTTTTAACCAACTAGACAGTCTATGTCGCTTAATTGCAGAGCTTCTGCTTGGCAAAGGACATAGCTAGCAAGATCAATAGAAAGCCCATGGATGATGAGAAGATCTTCACTAGCCATAAAACAGACAAGGGTCTCATATCTAAAATATATATGGAACTCAAAAAATTAAATCCCCCAACAACAAATCCTCAAAGAAACAACTGCCCAATAAATAAGTGGGCTACAGACTTAAAGAGAAACTTCTCTGAAGAGGAAAGAAAAATGGCCAATAGAAACATGGAGAAATGCTCAAGCTCCCTAGCCATAAAAGAAATGCAAATCAAAACAACACTGAGATAGCACCTCACCCCAGTTAGAATGGCTATAATCAAGAACTCTAATAATAACAGATGCTGGAGGGAATGTGGACAGAAAGAAACCTTACTCCGTTGGTGGTGGGAGTGTAAACTTGTTCAAGAACTTTGGAAAGGGGCTGGGAAGTTGGCTCAGAGGTAGAGAGCTTGCCTTGCATGCCTGAGGCCCTGGGTTCGATTCCTCAGCACCACAAAGCAAAAAGAAAAAAGCCGGAAGTGGCGCTGTGGCTCAAGTGGTAGAGCGCTAGCCTTGAGCTGAAGAGCTGAGGGACAGTGCCAGATCCAGTGTTCAGGCCCCATGACCGGACCCCCCCCCCCAAAAAAAAGACTCCACATAGAGCTCCCCTATGACCCAGCAGTCCCACTTTTGGGCATTTACCCAAACGATCACAAACAAGATCATACTAAAGCTACCAGCACAACTATGTTTATTGCAACATTATTTACCATAGCTAAGATATGGAACCAACACAGATGCCCCTCAGTAGATGAATGGATCAAGAAAATGTGGTATATATACACAATGGAATTCTATGCCTCCATCAGAAAAAATGGCATTACCCATTTGTTAGGTAATGGAAAGACTTGGAAACAATTATATGAAGTGAAGTAAGCCAGGCCCAAATAAACATAGGTCCCATGGTTTCCCTTATTTGCCATAACTAGGATATGTCTGAGACAAGCAGAAACGATCAGGTAAGTTAATATTAGGCAAAATAAACCCCAAGATAAGGACTCAAGTGGTTTTTTTTCTTGTGATTGTTTCTAACATGTTTATAAGTTGATTTTCTCCATTATATTTCAAAATATTTTCTCATAGTTAATTATATTTGACAACATTGTTAAAGTGTTTCCTGATGAAACAGTTACTTTTCTGTATGAGTCTGTGAGAGTGATTCTGAAAAATTGTCTTTTCATTTGGTGGTCTGAAAAAGTCACTTTTACCAAAAGGGAGTGTATGTGACCTGCTGAAAGTGTAGATTGAAGAAAAAGGCAGAGGAAGCCATATCTCTATCTTTGAGAGCAGGGATATTTGCTTTCTCTGTTCTCAGGCATTACTGTTTATTTTATTTTGGCGGGGGGGGGGGTGTCCGGTCGTGGGGCCTGAACTCTGGGCCTGGGCCCAGTCCTCAACTCTTCAGCTCAAGGCTAGCTTTCTACCACTTGAGCCACAGTGCCACTTTCGGCTTTTTTCTTTTTGCTTATGTGGTGTTGAGGAATCAAACCCAGGGCCTCAGGCATGCAAGACAAGCACTCTACCACTGAGCCACCTTCCCAGGCATTAGTGTTTATGACTATGAAAGATTTCACTTAGGCAAGGATTCAACAGTCTCTCATTACTCAAACTTTTGATCTCAATTTGAATTGCATACCTGCTTTCCTGATTCTCCAGACTAAACACAGACTATCATGGGACTTCTTGTCGTCTAGAATCAGTCCAATTCCCATAACAAACACCCATTTGAGAAAAGTACAGTGGAAGATATCATGTAGGGTTTACATATACCGGTATATGATACAAACCATTCATTAAAGAAATATTTGTACATCTACTTCAATATAAAACTTTGAAACTATACCGTAATTGCTCAAGAATTCTCTCTAAAATGTAGTATAAAATATGAGAGCTGAAACTGATTATATTAGGACTAATAAGTGTCAGTGCCCTTCATTATTCTCTAAAGAGAAATAAAATCATTCATCTACAAACGTATCTTCTGCAATCATTAATTTAAAATACATAACAGCAACACTAACAAAAACTAACTATAGCAAAGTTTCAGAAGAAAAAAATCTATCTATCATCTATGTATCTATGTATCTATTTGTCTATCTGTATGGAGTTAGAAATCAACTCTGAGATGAACTCAGGCTAATGTAATAAAAAAGGAAATATGGCTGTGTACTCATACTTCATTACATACAGGACAGCAATGAAAGCCAAAATTCATTTCTCTCTGGCATTCACTAATAAAAGGACTTTTAACACATTATTCACCAACAAAACTCAAATGATAAATATTTCTTAAACATGTGAACGTTAGCTGGGTGATTTTCACTCACACCTATAATCCTAGATACTTAAGAGACTGAGATCTTGAAGACTATAGACTAAAATCCAGACTGACGAGAAAAGTCCCCACGACTCTTTTTCTAATGAATCAACAAAATATTGACTGAAGACATGTTTCATTTTATTCTTGAGTCATTAAGCCAAGGAAAGAAAGAGAGATCTGGAATTAAGGTCCTGGCATAAACACAAGGAATATGTAAATGAAGTAAACAAATAAGTAGCAAGGCAAATCTTTTCTAAATGTTCCATGATAGTAAATTTTTTATATTAACATAGTAAATCATGTGTTATTATGTCATAATCACCTTGAAAGTAAAATAAAGCAGTTACAATAGAATTAATCTCCTAAGGATATAGTTGATATTAGTCGAATCATCAACTGGTATAAATACTTGAAGGGCAACTGACAAATTGCTATAAATGGAATCTGAAGTAGCATGAAAAAAAGGAGTTAATTGGAGTTAGTCTTGTAAAGGGCTATACACTTTTGTGTGTACACACACACACACACACACACACACACACACACTTTTTTCCTCCTTGAATACTCACAAAGAAAATTGAAGAAATCTTCCCTCATCGTTTTTCCATAATAAAGTTAAGAGCAAATATTTTGAAATATACTTTAATTCTTCATATAAAAGCTCATTTCCCGGGGGAAAAATTTCTTCCAAAACCCTTCCACTCTAATAATTAAGCCAATTCTATCTCCCATAGCTTTTTCCACTTATATAAAAGAGGACAAACCTAGGAAGATACCACATAGAAGCCATAGATACTGCCAATGACAAGGTAAAAATTAAATATCATTTAGAGAATATTTTCTCTCACCACTACAAGACAGCAAAATAGTTGTAAGAGTGGTATTTAACAAAACCCAAGAGTAACAAAACACTCAAGGAACTTGAATTCATTGCAATAATAATTACAACAAACAGTAAAGCCAGTCCAGATCTCTAATGGTTTTAAGTTAAGTGAATTTTCAGAGCTTTGGTTATCTTTGTTACTATTTTGATATACATTTCAAAATCCTAAATCTTCTGACATAATGGTCTTAAACATGTAATGGTGACTATATGTAAAAATGAAAAAAAAATACTTCTTTGTTCAAAATACATGTCTGCCCTTTCTATCTGTTACTACTAGGGGAAGAAAAAAATATTAACTTGAGTTGACTTTAACAATAGCTTATAGAAGTGTACATTACTTAAATTTTCTTTAAATTCTCTTTCCTCTAACTTTTACTAGGCTTGGTTAAGGATGGATTATTTTGGTATACCTTGAATAATTTTCTTTTGAATCCTAGGCTGGACTAATCAGTTTGTGTGTATTTAATTAATTTAATAATTAATTTAATTATTCCATGCCTCAGGTTGTATAAGATGTAACTAATGGTCATTTTTTCCCTTGTGATAAGTGCAAAGGTTCGTATTACTTCCCTGACAAAGTATCTCCTTTTAATGAGACTTAAATACAAGCAAGACATACAATTTTTCCCAAAGAAGTGTTAAAGCTGCACAACTATTGGATATTGAATTTTAAATTTTTATCTTTATGTAATAATCTATTAAATAAAATATGCTTAATTTGCTTTATTCTCTTCTGACTGAAAGACTCAAATATATAATCTATTTTTATGCTTACAAATGCTAAATGGATTTTTCACCTAGTTTCTGGAATCTACTCATTAAACTGATTCAAAGAGAATCACTTAGCAGTTTTCTCTAACCTATCCTTTGCATCTAATTGTTTGCAGTTGAGTCAATATATGTTTGTCTTTAAATGTTAAACACATAAGCAGCAATGTTTATGCTGTTTAAGTGTGATTAACTTGTGAAAAATGCATCAAGTGCCCTGAGATCTGCAGCATTTATTTAAAAACTATGTCTAAAGTTTTGAAGAATAAAAAATGGCTTGACAAGGAGGCAGCGCACAAAGATTCTGACACATCAAGGGAAGAAGATCAAACAGGAAGAGAGCAGGCATATTCCCACTGATGGCTTCAATGTCTGGCTGCACTGCAAGGGGCCCAGAGAACAGGCAGACATGAAAAATAGAGAAAGAAGAGAGACATGAATCTCAAGGTGAAGAAATGAAAGACCGTTTGACATTCAAAAATGATTTCTATTTTTGCAAGTTTTGCACCATGAATAAATTCAACTCAACCTAACTTAGTTAAGTCACAATGCAACTAGTTTTCTACATATGTAAAGAATGTAACAACAGCACATTATCTCTCATCAAATGTTTCTATTAAATAAATCTGAGCTTTCATAAATTTTCTTTTTGGTAATATGTTAATTATCCTTAAGTACTTGTTCAAAGGCATTTCAATTCAGCACTCCAATTTATGACCACAATGCATCTTGATCGATGTTACCCCTTTACAATTTTTCAATAACATCTAATATAACATAAAAAATAGATGGGTGAGATGGATTTTAAAATTTGTAAGACTTTAATTTATTTTCCACAAAACTTAGAATAAATTTTTACATTTCTTTATACATAATAAACGTTAATTGATTAAATGACATGATCTAGCTAAGCACTGACTGGAACATTTAATTATGTTCTCAGGGTTTTTTTGTATTGTCCAGTCATCTATTATTTTAAATTTCAATATTTAAATTAATTAAGTTGTGTTTCAAATGCAAGCTATTCCACCATCTGTATGGCACTGGCTTTAGGTTAGAATTAGTTATTTTCAAATTCTCTTGAGTAAAAGCATATAGATATAGCCAAATAGGGCAAAAGAAATGGGAAGAAAATTATACTAAATTAAAAGTATTGGATTTAAAATCACATGGCACATTTAAAACAATAGTAATAAAGACAGACCTCTTGTGTCCATATCTTGGGGTTCATTTAACTTAACATCATCATATATGGTCATATGTACACGCTTTTGAGCTTTTCAGCTCATCTGATAAGATTATCTTATATGTCTACTAATTACTGCAAATAAGGGAAACCATGGGACTTTAATTTCTTTGGGACTGGGTGACTTCACTTAATATGATTTTTTTCAAGTCTTTCCATTTCCTAACAAATGGGGTGGTGTTGTTCTTTCTGATGGAAGCACATAAATCCATTTTCTTGGTCCACATTTTCTTGATCCACTCATTTACTGAGAAGCATCTGGTAATGTACTCACTGCATTACTCATGTAACTGTAACCCCTCTGTACAGCATCTTTACAATGAAATAAAATTAAAAAAAGAAAAGCCAAATGATGATTTTTAAATATCTTTTAAAAAGTAATGGATTTAAGAATGTATTAGACCTAGATTAGAAGTTTACTTTTAAAAAGTGGGATTTTGTTTGAAATCCAGTAGAATCCAGATAGGGACTGTTAGCTTATTTCAAATGTCTTTGGTACACACACACCCACACACACACACACACACACTTCTTCTTCTTCTTCTTCTTCTTCTTCTTCTTCTTCTTCTTCTTCTTCTTCTTCTTCTTCTTCTTCTTCTTCTTCTTCTTCTTCTTCTTTTCTTCTTCTTCTTCTTCTTCTTCTTCTTCTTCTTCTTCTTCTTCTTCTTCTTCTTCTTCTTCTTCTTCTTCTTCTTCTTCTTCTTCTTTCTTCTTCTTCTTCTTTCTTCTACCACTGAGCCACCTTCCCAGCACCTTTCCTATCATCTTAATGCATTCAGTATTTCATTTTGAATTGAAACATTGCTTCCATCAACACTAAAATAAAATATATAAAAATACTAAAGTTTTAGTTACATAATCATATACTATTAAATAGCATTAATGAGCCATGTCGGCAATCCTGATTTTAAAACCTGAAAGAAATTAGAAATTAAGAAGAAATGTGATAATTAAGAATTATCTGAGGAATAATGAGACTATTGGAACAATTTAATCAAGAGATAGTGTTTTCCATTAAAAGTATTTCTCACGCACGGGGGATGGGAAGGGATGGGAAGGGGAAACAAAGGAGGAGGCTACAATGTTTGATAAAAAATGTACTCATTATCTTGCCCATGTAATTGTAACTCCTCTGTACAGTATTTTCACAATAAAAAAATAAAAAAAATTCTCACCCAGTTTGTATTTATATTATAATAATGGAAACTTTGACTTGAGAGTATCAATGTTGCATTTTCCCCAATCTTCATTTTATTTATGTGTTAAGACTCAAGATTGTGAATGTCTTTCCTTTGTGATTTGGTAAAATAATTAACTGGAAATATATAATACAATATTTGAGATGAACTCCAATTTTTAATCCCAGTATAATCATTCTACACTTCCATTTATCAACTACAGATGGACGGTTGCTAGGGATATTTGACTGAGAGGGAAAAGTATTTCACTAGGATTTTTTAAGGAAAAACTTTCATAAGCCCTTTCAAGGAACTAGAAGATCATTTTCAGTGTGACTAATGTCAGTATTACCATTTTGACTTTCATATTACTCTGAACTTGATTGAAATGTTTTTATTATTTTTTTAATTTTATTTTATTTTATTTGAGAACATACTGTACAGAGGGGCTATAATTACATGGGCAGGATAATGCATACATTTCTTACCAAGCATTGCAGCCTCCTCCTTTGTTTACCCTTCACCTCCCTTCCCAGCCTCCCCCCTCCCCCCACCCAATTATATCCCCCTCCCCCCCCACACCGACATTATAAAGTTGGTTTTGACCTGACATTTTGCACTTCTCATTGTTGCAACAGGTCCACCTGAATCCTTAAACGACTTGTTTGTCCCCATCTCCTCCACATGTTATACTGACATCAAATATAGTGAAAGCGGGGGTTACACTGTGGGGGAGGGACATACAAAGCAACAAAGAAATAATCTTATAAATGCGTTAGAAACACATGCATGAAAGAAACGAAAACATTAAAATACATATTTAAGGGTTCATTTTCCTAACATCACATTATCTGATCTTTTCCGCTTGACTCATACCTATACTAGATATTGCAAATAAGGGAAACCATGGGACCTATGCTTCTTTGGGCCTGGCTTACTTCACTTAATATAATTTTTTCCAAACCTTTCCATTTCCTAACAAATGCGGAAATGTCATTCTTTCTGATGGAGGCATAGAATTCCATTGTGTATATATACCACATTTTCTTGATCCATTCATCTACTGAGGGGCATCTGGGTTGGTTCCATATATTAGCTATGGTAAATAATGCTGCAATAAACATAGTTGTGCTGGTAGCTTTAGTGTGGTCTTGTTTGTAAACATTTGGGTAAATGCCCAAAAGTGGGATTGTTGGATCATAGGGGAGATCTATGTGAAGTCTTTTGAGGAACCTCCATACTGCTTTCCAAAGTGGTTGAACAAGTTTACATTCCCACCAACAATGAAGTAAGGTTCCTTTCTGTCCACATCCCCTCCAGCATCTGTTGTTGTTAGAGTTCTTGATTTTTGCTCTTCTAACTGGAGTGAGGTGAAATCTCAATGTTGTTTTGATTTGCATTTCATTTATGGCTAGGGATGTTGAACATTTCTTCATGTGTCTATTGGCCATCCTTCTTTCTTCTTCAGAGAAGCTTCTCTTTAAGTCTTTCGCCCACTTATTTATTGGGCAGTTGTTTCTTTGAGGATTTGTTGTTGGGTGGTTTAATTTTTTGAGGTCCAAGTATATTTTAGATATGAGACCCTTGTCCGTTGTATGGCTAGTAAAGATCTTCTCCCAATCGGTGGGCTTTCTATTGATCTTGCTAGCTATGTCATTTGCCCTGCAGAAGCTCTGCAACCTTATGCAATCCCATTTGTCTAACCTTTCTTTGATTTGTTGTGCTTCCGGGTCTCTATTCAGAAAATTTCGGCCTGAGCCAAGGAGACCTAGGGTTTCTCTTATTCCATCCTGTAATGTTTTCAGAGTGTCTGCTTTGAGTTCAAGGTCTTTGATCCATCTGGAGTTGATTCTGGTGCAGGGTGATATATAAGCATCTAGCTTTAGTTTTCTACATGTAGTTAACCAATTTTGCCAGCACCATTTACTGAAGAGGCTGTCTTTCTTCCATTCTATTGTTTTAGCTTCCTTATCGAAGATTAGATGGCTATAGGTCTGTAGGTTCATTTCTGGGTTTTCAATTCTATTCCATTGGCCCTGAGGTCTGTTTTTATGCCTATACCAAGCTGTTTTGATTACTATGGCTTTATAGTAGAGTTTGAAATTTGGTATTGATATTCCTACAGCAGTATTCTTTCCGTTGAGGAGCGTTTTTGCTATTCGGGGTCTTTTATTGTTCCATATGAATTTTTGGATTGCCTCTTCTATTTCCTTGAAGAAGACAAGGATGCCCACTCTCTCCACTTCTCTTCAATCTAGTATTAGAATGCCTAGCTACAACAATAAGACAAGATGCAGACATAAAGGGGATCCAAATAGGGAAAGAAGAAATAAAACTCTCCCTCTTTGCAGATGACATGATCTTGTATTTAAAGAATCCCATAGACTCCACTCCCAAATTACTCAAGCTGATTCAAAACTTTGGCAAAGTAGCAGGTTATAAATTAACCCCCCAAAATCAATGGCTTTTCTGTATGCCAACAATGAGAAAAGTGTGGCTGAAATTAGGAAAGCTACTCCATTTGTAATAGCCCCACAAAAAATAAAATACCTAGGAATTAACTTAACCAAAGAAGTGAAGGACCTCTATGATGAAAACTTTAAAATCTTGAAAAAGGAAATCAACACAGAACTTAAAAAATGGCAAAACCTCCCATGCTCCTGGATTGGCATGATTAACATCGTGAAAATGGCAATACTTCCCAAGACTATCTACAAATTCAACGCGATACCTATCAAAATTGATTGAATGTTTTTAAAGAGAATTATTTGAGATGCCTACAGTATTAAAACTGCCACTCAATATTGATAAAATTTCACTTGAAAGAAAATTATATATTACTTTTAATCAAATTTCTATAGTGTCATTATGACTTTTACAAAGACCAGGGACTATGAATTAAGTGAAATTAAAATATTTTTAAGTTAATCTGTTCATTTGATTTTTGCATATGTTCACTAAATCAGAAATTCTATGTTGTCTGTGTTTGCATTGTACATTCTGGAGTGAATGCTGTTCTCATAAAATTTTTGCTTACATATGCTCTTTTTCAGGAGCGTAAGAAAGGGTTTGGAAGGTTCAATATGGTAATAAAAGGGAAATTTATTGCAGGTTAGCTAAGAGAAATCGGCATAACTTTGAATTCATCTAATATATGTTTTATACAGTTAAATATGAAGCAAAGAAAGAAATGGAATTCCTTTCAAGCCATAGTATATTATCATTCAACAATTTAAACACTATAACTGCTTAAACTTGCCAAAGGCTCAACTCTATCTCCCCGAAAATTGTAAAGTCTATCCAGATTGTAGTAAAAAAGGCTATTTATTTTGAAGTGTAATCTTTAGTGTTGTTATCCCTACAGCATGATCAAAATAGGATTTCAGACTCTGCATTGAATTTTATTTCATGTATCTCTCAACATTCAAGTTCCCTAAGATTAATATAAAACATTTCAAAGAAAAGAGTAGTATTATTTATACGGTGATCTGTGACGAATAATAAATATCTTAAATGCTGTGCTGATCATCAGTGTTATACTATTTAACTACCCCCATGATTTTATTTGTTCCAACAAAAATCTGTAAGCTTCAATTAAGAGCACCTGTTTCATCTGTGTTGACAATTATATTATAATGGGTTAACCAAAGAACCATCCT
This sequence comes from Dipodomys merriami, assembly GCF_024711535.1. NCBI lineage: Eukaryota > Metazoa > Chordata > Mammalia > Rodentia > Heteromyidae > Dipodomys > Dipodomys merriami. The sequence continues at coordinate 15,957 of NW_027202574.1, read as the reverse complement.
TCCTTTTCTTCTTTCGTGTTCAAATATTTACTTCGAACAATTTCCTATTCAGTGTCTTCTTTTGATTTTCTGTTCTGTTTTCATTTTTAACCAAACTTACAAAGGGAAAAAAAAAAGACCTCAGTTGTATTTTCTATTATTATTTCTCCTCTAAATATAAACACCCTTTTCCTACTTGAAATTTCTAAGCCCATTGTCACTCATTTCCTTGGCATAATTTTGACCTCTTATTTTTTCCCTTGATGGATACTGTCATTTTCTTCCTTCAGTGATATGACCTCCTTGTTTCCCCACGAAACATAATTTCTGATTTTCTGCTATAATAGAATCTAAAGCACACTGATCTCATTTATTTTATACTTTGAGAGGACTTTTTGCTTAGCTTATCTAAGTCAGTTTCACTCATTTTGAATTTCTGTAAAGAATTCACTTCTATGTTTTGTAACAATAGTTTATTTTTTAAATTTATTATAAAGGTGATGGACAAGGGGGTTATAGTTGCATGAGTAAGGTAATGAGTACATTTCTTTTTAAACACTGTTACACCTCCCTCATTTTCTTCCCCTTACCACTCCTCACTCCCCTCTCTGCCCAAGCAGTAAAGTTCATCTCCAAAATAGTGTCTAGTGAGTATCATTGTTGCATTAGTTCATGTTATGTCCTGTTGTTTCTGTGATTCCTATTTTCTTCCATGGATCAGATAAGCTCACATACAATACAAAGGGTACAAAAAACTAAAACAGAAAGAAAAAAAGAGAAATAACTGCATACAGGACATAGTAAGTACCTCTTGTTTCCAATTCTTGGAGTCCATTTTGGTATTCTATGCATTTAGCAGTTGTGATACTCTGCTAAGTATATCATAGACATATTTTAGTTATTAAAAAAAAGGGAAATTATGTAGCCTGTATTTCTTTGGACCTAGCTTGCTTTGCTTAAGGTAATTTTTCTAGGCTTTTCCATTTCCTTACAAATGGGGCAATAGCATTGTCTCTGATGGAAGCATAGAACTCCATTGTATGTATATATACATCTTGCTGATTCATTCCTCTCCTGAGGGTATCTGGGTTGGTTCCATACCTTAGCTATGATAAAAAAAAAAAAAAAAAACGCTGCAATGAACATGTAATGCTGCTGGGGATGTGGCCAATCTAATGCTACTACACTGTTTTTGGGAGTGTAAAGTTGTTCAACTACTCTGGAAAGCAGTATAGAGGTTCCTCAAAAAGCTAAACATATACAAGATGAGGGAGTAACAATGCTCAAGAGGAAATGTACTTATTACCTTACTCATGTACCTACAATCCCTCTGTACAGTATCTTTACAATTCCCCTATGACCCAGCAATCCCACTCCTGGGCATTTACCCAAAGGACCATAAACAAGACTATACTGAATTTACCATCATTTCTATTTATTAGCCAAATATTTCTTTAGACAGCTGGGAAAGAAAAGCTTCTAATATTATATTTAATCATTTTCCTAAAAAATTTGTAGAACATGTATAAAGTCTAATGGGATCATTATATGCATTTTCTTCACTAATTTCTGTTTATTTTTCTCCTTTGCAAATTATATTTTATACACTACTTAGATTTCCTTCTCAATCTCCAGAAATATACTTTTATAGATCATAATTCCTACCCAAATAATTTTCCAAATAACTTCTATTTGCAAAATAATTTTTCATTAAAACCATTTCATTGAATTAAATATGTCTATTTTGGAATAAGACATAGTATTTAATTTTTAATATTTATTAAATGTTTAGAAATTTTATATTTTACTAGATGTGTGCTTTGTTTTGGTCAAATATGACATTTTTTAAAATATTAATTGATAACTATTTTCATGAAATATGGGAACTTGGAACATACTGTCACTTTGACTTTACCTGTAAGATTCTCCTAAGTTGTCTTAAGTTTTAGCACCTCTCACATGAACATTTTTATTTAAATGTATCAAGAGAAATATATCTGCTTTCCCAATCTTATTCAATTTTCTTCCCTAAGGGTCAACTTCAAATCAATTTTGGAAGAGAATACATTTTATGAGTACATATTATTTGTATGTGGCTGTAATACATAGTTCTACATTAGGAGAAATAATCCCTCCCCTATTTATTTTCATGAATGAATTGACATCTGGTGTTTTCCAAATGGACTATATGTTGGCTTTCTTATTTTTATTTATTTTTAATATAACTTTTAAAATGGAAGGTGAATTACAAAATCATGATTTTTTTCTAATATCATTGTTTTCTTTGTGTCTATTATTTTGAATGAGGTCACTACAAATTCCTAAGTGTGTGATGTACTTTCATGTTGGTCTCATTTCTTATATTTACTAATATTCTATCCAGGATACATTTAAGAAGATGCAGTTACTTTGTTTTGATTTGATGGTCATGATATATTTTTTCCTTTGAAGCCTCCATTCCTTCGTCACGAATTTTGAATGTAAAAATGTAAAAAAGAGAAAACATGTTTACTAGTATTAAGAATGCTTGAAAAACAATTTACACTAACAGCAAACTTTTTCCTTTCTTTTTTGAATTAAGTTTTTTATTGTGAAAATATTCTACAGAGGGGTTACAGTTACATGAGCAAGGTAATGAGTACATTTCCTAACAAGCATTGTTGCCTCCTCCTTTGTTTTTCCCCTACCATCCCTTCCCTCCCATCTCCAGGGCTACACCCCTAAGCTCACCTCTCTACCTCCCACTCCTCTACCCCTCCACTCCTCCACCCCTGCCTAAATTGTAAAGTTCATTTTTCTGTCTTGTACATATCGTTGTTGCAATGGTTCACTTGTATCCCTATTTAAACAATTTGTTTTTTCCCTTCCCCTCCACAAACTATACCAACATCAAATACAGTGAAAACAGGTGTTATACTGTGGGAGAGGGACATACAAAGCAACAAAGAAATATCTTTTAAATATGTTAGAAACAATAGCAAGGAAGAAAACAAAAAATACTTATGTCCTTATCTTGGGGTTCATTTTGCTTAACATCATCTTATCTGACCTTTTCTGCTTGTCCCAGCATATACTTATGCTTTATTGCAAATAAGGAAAACTATTGGACCTTTGTTTCTTTGGGCCTGGCTTACTTCACTTAATATAATTTTTTCCAAGTCTTTCTATTTCCTAACAAATGGGGTAATGTCATTCTTTCTGATAGAGACATAGACTTCCATTGTGTACATTTTCTTGATCCCCTCAGTAGATGAATGGATCAAGAAAATTGTTATTCTTTCTGACATTGTGTTGCTATATAGCCCGAAATTTCATTCAACCCGTGTGTGTGTGTGTGTGTGTGTGTGTGTGTGTGTGTTTGTGTGTGTGTGTCTGTGTGCCACTGCCTCCTGTTGTTGCTAGGCTTTCTTGCCCATAACTAGTGCTCTAACACCTCAGGCATCCCTCTAAATCAGCTTTTTACTAGTTAATTTGAAATGAGATTTTACAGGCATTTCATCTTAGGCAGGCTTCCTACCATGATCCTCTGATCTCGGTCTCTGGAGGAAAGCTAGCACCAAAAATGGAGAATGAAGTATATAAATAAATAAATAAATCAGATAAGAAACACTGATGTGAAGATGGAGATATCATAATTTTTATACAGGGCCATCTGTGGTGGTTCTTGCCTGCTATCCCAGTTACTTATGAAGAGAAGACTGTAAGAAGTTTGAAGCCAGCTGGTGCAATTAGAGAGGACCTGTTACACCGAACATCTGTACAATGTAACATGCACCTGTGATTTCCGTTATGGTAAGAGCTGTAGGCTCAGCAGCCCTAGGCACCCAAAATGGTACTTAATTTGGAAAATAAAGAAAGAGGCAAGTAAGGTCAAGTGTTATATTGCATGCCTTGTAAGCATGAGTCCCTGAGTTCATATGTTAAAATCTACATAACCTACATATATATGTGAATATACATATGTATAAAAGTTCAGATATATGTGTGTGTATATATATATATATATATATACTATATCTATATATAAAGTGAAGATAAGTAATACAAATTCTTTGTGAATTTTAAAGAAAATAGTGGTGAGGCAAAAATGGCATTCATGATTAAGATTCTAGGAACCATGATTTTCTAGAATCTATTCAAACAATTTTACTTTTATTCTCATTCTAAAAGATGTACAAGGGCTGGGAACGTGGCTTAGTGGTAGAGTACTTGCCTAGCATACATGAAGACCTGGGTTCAATTCCTCAGGACCACATAAACAGTAAAAGCCAGAAGTGGAGCTGTGGCTCAAGTGGTAGAGTGCTAGACTTGAGCATAAGAAGCTCAAGGACATTGCCCAGCCCTGCATAAAGGAAAATAGTCTAATTTTAAACATTTTAATAAATTTAAGGAACAGTCTCAAGAAACAAACAAGTAATATGATCATGCATTTCAGAATGCCAAAAAAACTCTATCTTGAAATTTATCCATGTGAGTAGGGACTGAATTATGACTTATAAAAGAAACATAGGAATATACACCATTTTCTCAATTTTTCCAGGTTTGTGAATATTTCCTTTTCCTTATTTTGTCAGTACTGGGTTTTGAACTCAGTAGCTTACAGTCTTACTTAGCATTTTCCACTCAAGGTTGGTGCTCTACAACTTGAACCACACCACGACTTCTATTATTTTACTAGTTAATTGGAGTCTCTCAATTGTCTCCCCAGGCTGGCTTTGAACTGGGATCCTTACATCTCAGTCTTCTAAATGGCTAGGAGACCATCATTAATTATCAGCATCCAACTAAATATTTTAAACACAAGTATTTTCAGTGTTAGGAAACGTAGAAATGTAAATGAATTACAATATCCTTGTATATTTATTTACATGCTACAAACATCTATACTCTTCAGCATTAAAAGTTTGAAAAAATTGTAGTGTATTTTCTTACTGTAGTATACGAGGTATAGTTTTAAGAATTAAGCACAATGTTTGAAATGAATAGTTTTTTTTCTCTTTTTGATGGCCTGATAATATTTATTGGCGATCAATAACATTCAATAGTCTATAAACTTGATTTTCCCTCTTTAAGGCAATATTTTGAAGTAAAAATACAGATACCAGTGACAGATCTCTGCTCTTCTGGCTTCAGTGAGGACTCAGCCTATTTTCTCCATGTTGTAGGCTATCACTATTATGTTCTGGGAACCAAATGAAATAGATTTCTAAGAATATTATTGATAGTATGCTTAATAGTTTGGAACAGCAAATTTAATTAACTTAAAATATTAAATATGACTCTTCAGTGAAAAATACACTGCTTACATAATTTTCTGATTTTTAAATGTTAAGAAATTTAATAGCTGTCCTAAATTGTGAAACTATATAAACTCAGTAATACATTGATTATACATAAAAGCAGAGAACCCTAAAGTCTTCTGCTAGTATTCCATTGTATTCCTAGTGAATACTCAAAATGAGTATTTTACTTAATACAAATTATAGCTTCATTCTTTAATTCTTTTTTAATTTAATTTAATTGTAAAGGTGATGGACAGAAGGATTATAGTTGTATAGGTCAGGTATTGAGTATATTTCTTGTAAAACATTGTTTCCCCTCCCTCAGTTTTTGCCCATCCCCGCCTCCAGTGCTCCGCACCAAGTGGTAAAACATTTGCAACATATTGTCTTATGAATATCAATGCTGCAGTGGTTCACCCTTTGTCCTTTGTCTCACCATTTTGTTGTTCCCCTTCCCTTCCCTAATTCAAATAAACATATACTCATAATGTTGAAATTTCATGCTCATTTTATTTTGCAAAATTAATGCTTAAATTGCATGTTAAGAGACTTTAATGCCACAATTCCTTATTCCTTTCTGTATTAACATATTTATGTATGTATAATATATATCAATATATAACACAAATTAATTTATGTATGTATGTATGTATGTATGTATGTATGTTTGAGGACTGTGACTTAAACTCAGGGCTTTGGGATCTTGATGGTATTTTTACTTGAGGCTGACACTGTATTAGTATTTGAATCACAGTCCAATTTCAGTAGTTTATTGGTTAATTAGATAAGAGTTTCACTGCCCGGGCTGACTTTGAAGCATAGTGCTTAGATCTCAGCTTCCCAAATAGCTTTAATTATAGTTGCCAATCACCAGCATCCAGCTTCTGTTTCTTGTCATGGAGATATTATCTTCAAAATCCACCTATGAAGATCTTACAATAAGCATCTTTGCATCTCAAAATAGTAAAATATCCTACAGATTCTGACTAATTTTTATAAGACAATGTAATTTATCTTAGGATGTACTGCTTTCATGACGCTCATAGCCTGGATTAATAGTGTAAGCTAACTATCTGTAGTTATATTAATTAATCTTTCATTAAATTTTCTTGTCTTTAACCTGATTATAACAATAATATCTATGATTGCTATGAAGAGTAAAACAAATTAATATTTCTAAAATTATTACGAAGTACCTATGATTAAATGTGTTCTTACTGAATGCTAGTTATTCTCATCCAAACAATGAGCTTTTGATATGTATTAGAGTTTGTTAATAGTACTAACTCTAGGATGATATGGTTGTAGAAGAAATGTAAAAAGTGGAAAGCATTCTTTAGGACTTTGGTTACTGTACTGCTATTTTTCTGTTACATTTAAAATAGGTTTTGGTTATATTAAAATTATGCCACAAACAAATGTCATTAAGTGAATTAAAGCATTAATAGAGAAATCTAGGACACAGGAGACAAGATTATTCTTAAAGAGATGATCTTATTAAGATTATTGTTAAGGAGACAAAATAGAGAAAAAGAGCAGAGCAGAGAAGAGAAGAGAGAGAAGACAAGACAAAGGAAGAGAGGAGAGTAGAGAAGAAGAGACAAGAGAGAAGAAGAGAAGAGAGGAGGAGAAGAGAAGAGGAAAGGAGTGGAGAAGAAAGGAGAGGAGAGGAGAGAAGAGAAGTGAAGAGAAGAGAAGAGAAGAGTAAAGAGAAGAGAAGAGAAGAGAAGAGAAGAGAAGAGAAGAGAAGAGAAGAGGGGAAGGGACAAAAGAGAAAAAGGGAAGAAGCCAAGGACAAAGATGAGCAGAAGAAAAAAGAGGGCAAGAAGAAGAACATGTTGGTTGTCAGATTGTTTTGGGACAGAAAGAACAATGACAGCTGAAGCAAAAGGAGGAGTGAGTAGAAGAGCAAAGAGTAAGAAGAAGGGTGAGAAAGAGAGAAGGAGGAGGTAAAGGACGAAGAAGGGGAAATCAAGAAAAGGAGAAAGAAATAATAAAAATGTTGGAAATTTGGAGAGTAGCCTATGTGGCAAATGAGTAGCCTTTTTATCTTAAGCAAAATGCACATAATTAAATTCTTAGGGAATTAGTAAATACAAGAGAAAATGCAGCTGGATCGCCAGTGAAGATCACTATTTTTCAAAACATATAATGCAGAACTTACTAAATGTTCTTTCCTTACCTAAACTTGGCAGGTTTAAGAAGTTCCTTTTATTCTGGTTTCTTTTTGGCCTGTGTTTTAGGGGAAAAATTCAAGAAACTATATTTAAGGGTAGACTTTATTGCAATTGTCTTCACTGAAGTTTGTGAGACATTTTCATTCCTTCTGCTCTCTCTTTTTTAATCATTTTTCCATAATAATTGAAGGTTTTGAACTCTTTCCCTTTGTGTGTCATCAGATAAATTCAATTAATGCTTCTATTTCAATTATCCTAGTTTCTTTTGTTCAATTTCATCCTCTTTTCTATTTTATATAGAAGTTATCCATTATTTCTGTGATGGTTACATTCATCTTTTAATTTAGTATTTCTTTGATTCTAATCATCTCCCTTATAAAAACTGAGCAGCTGTGTGATATAACGTTCTCCTATTTTACTCAGATTTTATTTTTCCACACTTTTAACTACACAGACTAGATTTTAAAACTTTAAATCTGCTAAATTATTATCCTCACTATGTGCATTCATTTGATTTGTCCTTCCTAAGTTTACTAATATTTTCATTGAAATATTTTACAATATTTCTTACATCAAACAAATTGCATAGGTGTTAAAATTTCAATAATGCTTTGACTAATTTAACAAGACTATATTTCATATGGCTCTCATGTTCAGAAATAGGCCTTGGCTATATTTACATTCTTCATCTCATTTCCTAAGTTATTGCTTTTCTCCTATAATCAAATAAGTAGGAAACTATATTGCAGTTGGATTAAAAGTTCAAGTATTATAGGCCAAGATACTTGACTCAGAGATAGCAAAAACATCTATTTCTTTATTTTTCTAGAAACAAACATGCGATTAAGAAAGGGAAATTGTTCCATTGGTAATTACAGGTGGAATTTCAGCGAGCGATGGGAATAATCTTGCTTACTGCACAATGGGACATGATACTATTGAAGCTATTTCGTAAAAAAAGATAAATATTGATTCATTACTTCTAAGTCAGTAATGCTATATAGATGTCTCCTTTTATGCCTTATAGTATGTGTGTGTGTGTGTGTGTAGTTCTCTGCAGTAAAGGGACTTGTTAGTTACACTGTCTTACAATCTAGTATAGATATTTAGGTATTTTTGAAAGTATTAATAGCTAATGTATTTGGGGCATCTGTGGGTATTGTGAATTTTATAAAACTAATATTATTTAATGACAATGGAAAGAAATAGCTCAAGTAAGATTTGTTTTAAATTACCTGATCGAAATTCAAGAGAATTAATTACTCTAGACTATATGAGACTATACTATAGACTATATTACTGTATGAGAAATGTAAAAAAAGGCTCTACTGTGTTCTACCAAGAAAAGAAATCTGAATTGTTCCAGAAATGAGTTTTGGATTTATATTGACTAATTAGAAAATGATATTCACTGCGAGTATTTGAAAATGGAAGACTTAAATATCTTCTATGGAAGTGACTAAAGATTTCAGCATCAGTTGATATTATATTTTACAATTGAAGGATTCTGGAAAGATCAGTCTTCATTAGTGAGAAATTTGAATATCAGTCTGGAAGTGCAATTTATCCTGTAGATAATAGGAAACAGCTAAACATTTGAGCAAGAACATGACATGACAGAAGGTTCATTTCAGGTATATTGAGCTATGAGATTATGAAAAATGAATATAAAGATGGAAAACGATTGCTCTTGAAGGATTAAAACCTATCAGAGAAGAGAATTCAGCTTGAAGAGAAGTAACAAAAGACCATCTTATAAAAGGATGAATTAACATTTTAGCATGCAGAGATAAGATATGAAAGTAGAACGCAGAAAATGAGTAATATGCAAATATTAAAAATCTTCTCTAATGAGTAAGTCAGATAAAATAATTAATTTTCCTTGGGAAAAAAGGAATTTTAGTCTTCTGATGCTGTCAATAAATAGAATCTTATGCTTTCATCAATGATTATATAATTTCTCTTAAAAATAGTATTCTATAAATTAATAAAAATCTATAAATTAATAATATATCTATAAATTAATGCCTTGTGAAGCAAGGTACTATTCTCTCACACCTGTAATCTTAGCTACTCAGGAGGCTGCATTCTGAGGATAGCAGTTCAAAGCTAGCTCAGATGGGAAATGTCACAAGACTATCCTTAGTTAACAAGTGCAAGTGTGGCTAAGAGATAGAGTACCAGCCCCTTGAGCAAAGAAGCTAAGGGGCCGTGTGAGTGCCAATACCAGAAAATGAATGTATATACACATTTGTTTGTATATTTATATATCTACATATAATATATTCACACATATATCCATTTCTCCTTGTGTACAGAAAACTATACTACAGTATAGAAGATAGAATATAGAATAGAATATATTATACATGATTAATAAAAACTCATATAAAAGTTCATATATATGAATAACTGCTACGTATATAAATATAGACTATAGAATATATATAGAATTGAAATTGTAACATATTATAAAATAATTGTAGCATAATATATTGTAATATAATTTTATATAATATATAATATATAAATATAGAATATAGAATAGCTATAAATAAATATAGAATAAAAATGCTAATTCTATAAACTACACTAACATTATATATAGAATGCTTATTCTATATTTATATGTTATATTGTGATATGCATATGATTAACAAAAACTTACATAAAACTATTCTATTATTCAAATCCTATGTCTGAAAAAGTTGTAAAAGTTCCATCTAATTTTTTTATCTTCCAAGAGATCCCTATTTCATCTATGTTTCGATTTCCATACAGTCATTTTTGAATAATATGTGATTTCAAGAGAGTATACATCATGGTCTTCCTACACTTTAATGAGAAAAGGTATGTTTTGAAAATATATCATTTCAATTAAATGAAAGCAATTCTTTTTAGGAAGACCTTGAATTTTAAGGTAAAATATTATGGACAAATTTAATTCAAATAAGTGGAATGAAAGACTTTCTATAATTTTGTCTGTCCTATGACCTCTCCCTGGAATTTTCAGAAAATAGAATATGTTAACTAGCTTTGTTAATCATATGGTCAACAAAATAAATTACAATAAATATGAGCTGCTTCTTACTCTCATGACATTTTATTTCCATGTATTATACTGTTATTCTTTTCATATGACAGGTACATTTTCTATTCTAAAAATTATCATGCACTTGACATCCATAATAAGTTTGATTCCTGGAGATTTTATCTAAGATTCTCCAATTGTATCATAATAGGCCTCTGATAATGTTAGAATTCCAGAATGTATGAATGAAGTCACCCAGATATATAGAAAAGGCACTAGCAATAAAATTTAGATATAATTTAGGGATATTCCACTTCTGCTCATGCCTCTTTCATTTATTGAGTCCTGTGATTATTAAGACATGGTCCATTTTTTTATAGTTTTTGTGTTTGATTACTGTTTCAGAGGTATATCACATTGTCTATTTGTATGCAAGCTTTCTTGACTCGCCTTATTTTGCTAAAGCCTACCATATTCAGCATACATGCTACACTCATAAATGAACTTTCAGAGTATCTCCAAGGTCATTATTACAAAAGGTTATTATTGTTGTTGAGGATAGTGAATATACGAAATACAGACATTGTTTTACTTCCTTTTCGAAATTTGCTTTGAGATAGTGAGATAATAATTTTGAATGAAGTTACATAGATATTTAATGTGATCTTCAAATAGGGTCTTTGAGGAATTGTTGTTGTTTTGGTGGTGGTTTCTTTTTCCTTCTGTTGCTTTTCATTTTAGGAAAAGTTAAAGCCAAAAATTTTGGATAAGGATCAAAATGGTCAGTGTTTATATTCTGGGAGAAATTAGCTCCAAATGTATTGACAGGATCTATAATAAAATTAGCATAGGCCAATTTTCTGAGAGCCAGAGACTTCACTACAGATGAGGAAAGCTCTCAAAAAAATCTGTGCAAAAAAATTTCTCCACGGAATCATGCTTCTTTTCATGGAAGAACTCCAAGATTATAAACATGGGTCTGGGCATGAAAAACCTTTCTCCATGCAGTACAGATAATAGGTAAGCAGGTGATCACCACTGTTCTCCAAGAAACGTAATCATCCTAATAAATACTGTTAGCTAGCTTTCCTTCATTATTAATGAAATATCAGATACTTTACAACAGCAGCTTCCAGATGGTCTACACACTCAGTTGTAGCACATGGATCTACACCTGTTATGTTAGTCACCCCTGATGTTATTTCCTAAAGAAAGTTTCCTTGAAATTCAGACAATATGGCTTTTATTACATTGCTAACTGTTCATCTGTTTTTATTTTAATACTAGTTATTGCAAATAAGGGAAACCATGGTACCTATGTTTCTTTGGCCTGGCTTACATCACTTCATATAATTTTTTTCCAAATCTTTCCACTTCCTAACAAAAGGGCAATGCCATTCTTTCTGATGGAGGCATTGACATTTTCTCGATACATTCATCTACTGAGGGGCATCTGGGTTGGTTCCATATCTTAGCTATGGTACATAATGTTGCAATACTTATAGTTGTGCTGGTAGCTTTAGTATGGTCTTATTTGTGATCATTCAGGAAAATGCCCAAAAGTGGGATTGCTGGGTCATTGGGGAGCTCTATGTGGAGTCTTTTGAGGAAACTTCACACAGCTTTCCAAAGTGGTTGAACAGTTTACACTGCCACCAACAATGCAGTAGGGTTCCCTTCTGTCCACATCCCCTCCAGCATCTATTGTTATTAGAGTTCTTGATTATAGCCATTCTAACTGGGGTGAGACCTCAGGACCAATGGAATAGAATTGAAAACCCAAAAATGAGCCCACAGACCTATAGCCATAGGACCCTTCGATAAGGGACCTAAAAAAATAGAAAGACAGACTCATCAGTAAATGGTGCTGGCAAAATTGGTTTATCACTTGTAGAAACTAAAGCTAGCTCCTTATAAATCACCCTCTAACAGAATGTACTCCAAATGGATCAAAGACCTTGGGGTAAAAGCAAACACTCTGAAAACATAACAGGAGGAAATAGGAGAAACCCTAGGTCTCCTTGGCACAGGCTGAAATTTTCTTAATAGAGACTCAGAAACACAACAAATCAAAGAAAGGTTGGACAAATATAATTGCATAAAATGGTAGAGCTTCTGCATGGCAAAGGTCATAGCTAGAAAGATCAATAGAAAACACATGGATTGGGAGAAGATCTTCACTAGCCATACAATAGACAAGAGTCTCATATAAAATATACCTAGAAATCAAAAAAATTAAATCCCCCAACAACAAATCCACAAAGAAACAACTGCCCAATAAATAAGTGGGATAAAGACTTAAAGAGAAAGTTCTCTGAAGAGGAAATAAGAATGTCCAATAAACACATGAAGAAATGCTGAACCTCTCTACCCATAAAAGAAATGCAAATCAAAACGACGAGATACCAATTCATTCAGTTAGAATGGCTAAAGTTCCTTTTCAACATAATGTCTTGTACATCTCATTGTTACAATGAATCAGCCTGTATCCTTATTTCAGCATTTTGTTATTTCCCCTCACCTCCCCAAATTAGAAAAATGTATATACAAGATGCAGGGCACCAGAATCAAATACAGTGACAACAGAGGTTATACTATGGGGGAAGAACATACAAAAGAAACAAAAAAATCACATAGTACATTAGAAACAACAGGGAAGGGATGGTATGTGACAAAAAAAAGGAAGAGGCAACAATGCTTGTTCATGTAACTGTAACCCCTCTACAGTATTTTTACATTAAAAAGTTATTAAATATACTAACATTATATACTAAAATATAAATATTAATATAGTATATATAATATATTTGAATATATTATGTATAACATATAAATAATCAAATATATTATATAATGCATATAAAATATGTATATATAATATATTATATAATATATATAATGTATATACATTGTATATATAATTTATATATAGATATATGTTTCTAACATATTTAAAAGATATTTCTTTGTTGCTTTGTGTGTCCCTCAAACATGGTATAACCCCTGGTTTCATCGTATTTGATGTTGGTATAGTTTGTGGAAGGGAAAGGTAAAAACAAACCGTATAAATAGGGATACAGGTGGACCCATTGCAACAATGAGATGTACAAGTTGTTATGTCAAAAAATGAACTTTACAACTTTGGAGGGGTGGATGGGAATGGATGGGAAGGGGAAAGAAAGGAGGAGGCAACAATGCTTGATACGAAATGTACTCATTACCTTGCTCATGTAATTGTGACCCCTCTGTACAGTATTTTCACAATAAAAAAATCTAACTTGCCCTCACTGGTGCAAGTTTTACGGCTTTAAACATCCCCTTTTCGAAAGCAATCTTATTCCACATGGTATTCAATGTAAACAAAAGTACAATTTTGTGACTTTTTAAATATTATTTTTGTGTATGAGTGATGAGTGGTGGTCTTGAGGCTTGAACTCAGGGTCTAAGACTTTTGCTCAATGCTAGAGCTCTACCACTTGAACTACAGCACAACTTCCATGTTTTTGTTCATGAAGTGAAAATTTGAGTCTCACAGACATTCATCCTTGGGGTGTCTCCAAACTGTATCCTCTGATCTCAGCCTCCAGAGTAGCTAGGGATTATGCCACTAGTGACCAGAATAATGTTTGTGATTTCTTTTGCTCTGATGATGCACTTTTCTCCTAGCAGAACTCCTGTTTTCTATTTCCAAAGTCAAACACCTGCTCGCCACACCAATGCATTTTCTGTTTTCTATTCCCATAGCACGTGCTTTTCTAGGGTTTTAAGACAGGTAATCCACTGCTGACAGCTCTCCCCATCACAACCTGATGGAGATTGATAAGGGATAAACTGGGGCAAAACCAAACCCAAGCTCATTCATCTTCCTCCTCTCAAGAGAGAGTCGACTTCTCATTCAAGTTTTGATAAATGTGAATTTAATTACTAGATTGTTACACTTTTCCTGCAACCGAGTTAAAAATATGCTATCATTTCTTATTTTGATTTAAAAACGATAAGGGAGACTGGTGCTGGTGGCTCATGCCTTTAATCGTAGCTACTCAGGATTCTGAAATCTGAGGATGTGGTTCAAAACCAGCCCCAGTAGGAAAGCCCATGAAATTCGTTTCTCCAATTAACCACTAGAAATCCGGAAGTGCTGCTGTGGCTTAAAAGTGGTACATTGCTAGCCTCGTCCTGAAGAGCTCAGGGACACTGCCCAGGTCCAGAGTTCAAGCCCCATAGCAGACCAAAACAAAATCAAAAACAAAAAATAAAATTATGAAATAATTAAAAGTACTGTGAATATATAGGATATACAATATGTTTTTAAATATTACAAAATGGGGCTGGGAAGATGTCTCAGTGGTAGAGCGCTTCCCTTGCATCCCTGAGGCCCTGAGTTCGATTCCTCGGCACCACATAAGCAAAAAGAAAAAAGCCAGAAGTGGCGCTGTGGCTCAAGTGGTAGAGCGCTAGCCTTGAGCGGAAGAGCTGAGGGACAGTGCCCAGGCCCAGAGTTCAGGCCCCACGACTGGACCCCTCAAAACATAAAAAAAAATACAAAATGGTTAAAGAAATATCAATCACAGTGCATAAATCTTGTATTTTCATTGTATCCAACATAGAATAAATTGTAGTTACCGATTAGTTGGAAAAAAACAATGAAAGAGGAAGTTTTAGAATGAAAAAAATATTCGAATCTAATTTATTGAAAATGAAAATATTCACTAGCATCAATGTTTTCTTAATGATTTTAGGATACTCATTTTTTTGGGGTCTGTTTCTGTTTTTTGTTTTCTTTTTGGTTTTTAACTCTGGGCCTGGGCGCTGTCCCTCAGCTCTTCAGCTCAAGGCTAGTGCTCTACCACTTGAGCCACAGTGCAATTTCCGGCTTGTTTCTGCTTATGTGGTACTGAGGAATCGAATCCAGGGCCTCATGCATGTGAGGCAAGCACTCTACCACTGAGTCAACTTCACAACCCATTATTTTAGATATTACATCTTTGTGACCTTATGTGGTTCAAGGGGTAGAATGCCAGCCATGAGCAAAGAGGGTCTTCAAGAGTTCAAGGGACTAAGTTTAAGACACAATACCATAACAAAAACATGCAAATAACCAATATCCATTCCTGTTCAAACGATTTTCAAGGGAGGAAATTGCCCTAGTGTTTGCTAAAAGGAAAAGATCCAATACATGGTAATGTTCATTAATGTAAAATATAATGTTATCATTATACCTAATGGGTATAAATGGAGTGCTAGTATCCTAAATACAAGAAAGAATATCATTACTTTCATGAATATGTGTAGTGGTATATGTTTATAAATTATGTTTTCTATGTTTTATATTATATAATATATATGATTATAATTTATGCTGTGAATGGTTATAATTGTTTATAATTCATAAACAACATATTCATTATATTCAATATATTCAAATATATTCATTATATACAATATGTAATTTAATTATTTATAATATGTCATGTTGTCTTCTTCATAT